>NW_026732705.1:0-187500 GCF_028476545.2 Physella acuta | reverse complement strand
CAATTGTTGTTGAGGCAGATGAAAACGTATTATGACTCAAAGACACAATTTCCAAAAAAAAAAATAAAAAAAAAAAACTCCATTGGATGCCTCCTCGAAGTGGAACCCCGAGGCCTGGGCCCCGTCCGCCCCCCCCCCCCCCCCGCTCTGCACGCCACTGATACACACACACATACACTTACACACACATACATATAATACATATACATACATATACATATACATACATATACATACATATACATACATATACATACATACACATACATACACATACATACACATACATACACATACATACACATACATACACATACATACACATACATACACATACATACACATACATACACATACATACACATACATACACATACATACACATACATACACATACATACACATACATACACATACATACACATACATACACATACATACACATACATACACATACATACACATACATACACATACATACACATACATACACATACATACACATACATACACATACATACACATACATACACATACATACACAAACATACACACACATACACACACATACACACACATACACACACACATACACACACATACACACACATACATATACATATATTAGTTAGTTGCACACAATTTTTTAAATAATTAAAATGACAAAATAACGACGGGGTTGTATTAATGGGACTAAATGTTGCAAAATGATACCAAATATTTATGTTTATAGGATAAACGGTTCTCTAGATATGACGGTTTTAGTGTAAAAATTGCGGGGACAACTAAGCCTATGGAAAACGAAAGCAAAAATTGGTCATGTCGAGAGTATAGGAAAAAGGCGAAAGGGAAACTAACTCTGTGTAGGCGCACAATTATAAAATTTTCAAATAAGTATTTTTTAATGCATTTACAACTGCATAGAGGAACTTCAGTTTTAAATACGACATCTTGCCACCTGGTTTTGAACGTGAGGGACGGTTTGGTCGTGGGATGACCTACGATCACCAGGCCGGGTACCCATCTATCAGTTTAGTTAGCAGGCGTACTCCATACTAGACCACACTGTCCAGTTGTGATAACATTTAACAAAGACTTGGGGATACGGGGTCTGGAAAAACGTCTGGCAACAATGAGCTATGGATGGGGATGGGAATGTGTGTAAAAAAGAGTGACTTTATTTGTGGACGATAAGGGGCAGATTTAATTCCGTACCACGTTTATAAAAGCAAAGGGTACCCCAGGAATACATAGCTAACTTATCAACCATACTTTACATACTTTCAACTTCATTTTTACTTTCTCGTATATACGAAGTATAGAGAAAGTATTGTAATCGTGCACAAAAATCACTTGAAATTTTAACAATTTTCACCGTATTACACCTCAGTCCTTCATCACATCCGAAGTATAGAGGACTTATTTTAATCGGGCAAAAATTATCAATCCAGATTTATCAAAATTAAGAGGTTTTATGCGTAATCCAGTCTGAAAAACTGGGCTTTGCAATTCTGTCCGTATGTCTGTGTGTCTGTGTGTGTGTGTGTCCGTGTGTAAACACGATAACTTGAGTACCGTTACAGCTAGGTTGATGAAATTTCATATATAAGTATTTTATCAAAATCGTAGATCCGTATCAACTTTTGAGCTATTTCCGATAACCGGAAGTGGTACTTTTTCTACTTTGAATTTTTCAAAAGCATATAACTTGAGTACTATTTCAGATAGATAAATGAAATTTCACATGTAAGTAAAAGATCTAATTCTCTACCTTCTCTCAAATTTTGAGTAATTTCCGTTGAACGGAAGTAGTAATTTACGCTACTTCCGATTTCTCAAAAAACTAATGTAAATTTATTAAGTACTAATACTATTGCGCACTATTATACACACCTTTATTAGGCGTTCGCTTGGTGCGCAATTGTTTTTTACTGAGATTCTATTCTATTTTTAAAAGTTTAAGTATTTAAAATGGATTAAAAATCATAACTATATCCCCAGTTACCATCCCCTGTTGTTTTATATAAGAATGTTCGAGAAAGTTTAGGGGAGATCACTACCGGTTTATTAGATATAGTATTCGAAAAAATCAATCACACTAACTTAACAAAAGCAACTCAATTAGCACCTGACTCAAAGGTTTTTAACTCAGAAAGTCCCCCCCCCCCCCCCTCCTTATACAATCGTTATTTGAGTGTGAGTGGGTATCAAGCAAATAAATATAGGCCTTTGTTTACAATGGTATGTTTTATTCTTTATCAAGATAAACTAATTGGATAAGAAATCAATGAAGACTATCATTGTACACATTCAGCTTGTTGCAATAGAATGAACACACTCGTAAAATGTTGTGTTTTTAACTAATATTTCTTATATTAATGAAATTTGTATCCCGCAGTCTACTTGGTGAATTTAATCAACCACTGTTCAATTAATAATTTCCACCTTTGTCTTATAATGTTTAAGACAGTTTAGATACATCTTTATTTTACATTTTAAATAGACCTAATAATATAATACAAATATAGCAGAATACGAAAGTGGAGAAAGGTAGTATTGATATCGCTAATATCTAAGGCCTACGGGGTCTATTTTGTTAGTCGGGTTTTACAGCTTGTAGAAGAAAGTAAAAACATTTATGAAAATATCATTAAATATTTACCCACTCACACTAAATTCAAATTTTAAGTCTGAATGTTTTCTTATTTTAATTGATCTAAATACCATGGATATAGCGACAAAACATTAGCGATACCACTTTTCTCGATTTTTAGATTTAAGCCTCTACTATAATGCATTAAAGATAATTTTCGTTGTTAAAAAAATTAAACTGAAAATCGTATAGTTTTACTCAAATGGAACCTAGGGTCGTTATTTTTAGTTTTAAATCATTCTATGTATAACTTAATTTCAACTTTGTGTTGAGTTATCGTATGTCTAATTCAATCATTAGTAGCACGCAGGAGAGGCCGCAACATATTAGCTCAACTCATACAATTTTTACAATTTTAAAAAAGTTAATTTATTATCTTTGAATCTACTCATTTACTAGTTTAATTATTAACATTCTTTATGAAAAAAAATGTATAAAAATTGGTGACATAATTCCTATAAAACGAAGGAACATGAAAATGCGGTATCAATACCGCTAATAGGATACCTAGTTTGTGAGACATTTTGCAAAGTCTGCTAAATGGATAAACCTAAAATAAATATGCAGTTAGAAAGCTTAATAAAAAATAAAGATAATCCCACTAAAAACAGAGTTAGTCTCAATGTTTTACTATTTTAAGTAAATTTTTGAAAACTCACCTTTTAAACTCAATATAAGATTAACAAAAACAAGTAAAAAGTTGAAATAAAAATTATGCGGCAATAACCGCTGCTAATAAGGAGGGCATATATGATTGGAATCATAATCGCGTTCTATCGGTTTTTAAACGGTTAACATACCAATCCGAACGACTACATTTGAATTAGAATTTTTTGTGCACGAAAGGTTTAAAGCCTGTGACGTCGTATTTTATTTACTTGTGCAACTAGCTAACATATATTCATATGATATGTGTACCCTCTCGTCTCGACTTTACCCATTTTTTTTCATAATTTCATGAAGCTAGTCAGAAGTTGCAGGCAGTCCTAAAAATAAATATTGGAGGGACGGGTGGGGCTGTGGATTGAACTTCTTGATACTATTTGTTGTGTAGCTGTCTAACTGTTCTTGGCGATATGGGTTGCAGTGAAATTCGTCTAGTTAACATGATGTCAATTATGCTCGCCCACTTGGCTGTGCCTTATATATAACTTTACCAACATGGTTCTTCATAGGATTATCTCCTATGTTTTACTCTGCTTTCTCCTAAAAAACTGCTGAAAGCTTTTGCCCTTACCTAGACTCTATTTGATTCAAGACTGTGCTTACCGTGAGGCTAACGCTGCCAGATAGTGCAAGCACATTCTACCAGCACTTTCATTTAAATATTTAATTTAAACTTGTTAATTTTGAATTTTTTTACTAAATTTAAACAACTAAAAAAAATCACTCGACCTATGTCTGAACTTTTGGTACAAAATACTGATGTAGGCTTACTATGATGTGGTTACACGATCGATCAGGGCATAGTTCTAATGGTCTTTAAACTTAAGTAAAAAACCTTAAATTTTTTGCTGCTGTCCCTGCTTTTTTCTTAGGTCGGTTACATCTTTGAGTGAACCTGACCATAAATAGCATCTCCTAACTGGGAGAGATTACTGGTATTTATTTGGTAAGGGAAAGAGAAATTAATATTATTAAAGCCTATGGCTTAAATTAATAAACAAGATTTTTAATTTTTGTAACGGCAGTTGATTCATTATGTAATTTTAAAAAATTGTGTTTTACAATTTAAATATCTTATTCCAACCTTAAAGTACAATTGTTTGGAAAAATTAGATAATGCATCTGGCTTGTCGTATTGAAATTATTTTCTGATTTTTTTGAGTGGTAAGTTGCATCCCTGCTTTTGAAATGTTGGGATCCATCAGAGATCTTTCTGCCAAACATTTTACAGATCGCAATCCCTGCAAGTTTTGGAGAGTTTCTTCTTATTTAAAATACAAGCATGGAGAAGAAATCTTTGACAAGGGAGACCTGAATTTCATTGATATCTCTAGTGAGCGTTCTTCCCCATCATTCAACTTAAATCATCACAAGATAATCCTCATGGAATCAAGGCCTCACAAATGTACAATATGTAATAGATATTTCAAGCAGTTTAAACATGTACAGCAACATCTAAAAACTCACATAGAAGAAAGGCCTTACAAGTGTGACCATTGTGGTAAATGTTTTATTCAGAGTGGTCATTTAAAGTCACATAAACCAACGCATAATAGTGAAAAACCTTACAAGTGTGCCAAATGTAGTAAATGTTATAAAAGATTACCAAGCTTAAAGTCACATCAGCTTACTCATACTGGTGAAAAACCTTTCAAGTGTGACCAATGCAAGAAATGTTTTACGAGGATAGAATATTCAAATTCCCATCTAAGAACTCATACTGGAGAAAAACCTTACAAGTGCGACCAGTGTGGTAAATGTTTTATACAACACTACCATTTAAAGAGACACCAGAGAATTCATACAGGAGAAAAGCCTTACAAGTGTGACAAATGTGGTAAATGTTTAACAAGGCTATGCTACTTGAATTCTCATAAAGCAATGCATGCTATTAAAAAACCTTACAAGTGTGACCAATGTAATAAATGTTTCACACAGCTACAGCAATTTAAAAGACATCAAAGAGGTCATACAGGTGAAAAACCTTACAAGTGCGACCAGTGTGGTAAATGTTTTACATGTAAGAGTCTTTTAAAAAAACACCAGAAAATTCATATTGGAGAAAAACCTTACAAGTGTGACAAATGTGGTAAATGTTTTATACAACACTACCATTTAAAGAGACACCAGAGAATTCATACAGGAGAAAAGCCTTACAAGTGTGACAAATGTGGTAAATGTTTAACAAGGCTATGCTACTTGAATTCTCATAAAGCAATGCATGCTATTAAAAAACCTTACAAGTGTGACAAATGTAATAAATGTTTATCAAGTCTACATAGCTTAAAGTCACATCAAGGAATTCATACTGGTGAAAGACCTTACAAGTGTGACAAATGTAATAAAGGTTTTAGAAGTCTATATAACTTAAAGTTACATCTAGGAATTCATACTGGTGAAAAACCTTATAAGTGTGATCAGTGTGGTAAATCTTTTTTAACTTGTAGTAATTTAAAAAGACATCAGAAAACTCATACCGGAAAAAAGCCTTGTAAGTGTGACTAATATGGTAAATGTTTTGCACACAGTGGTAATCTAAATGTACACCTGAAATTGCATAAAATGAGGAAAGCCTTAAAAGTATGTGCAATGTGGTAAATGTTTTATGAAAGACAGTGCACTGAAGAAAAACGTTTCCAGTTTGACAAATGTAGTAAATGTTTTACACGACTGCACCACTTAGCGAGACATTAAAAAATTCATGTAGGCAAAAGCCTTTCAAGTGTGAACAATGTGGTAAATGTTTTACTACAAAAGTGATATAAGAGACAATACAAAAGCTACGGTAGATAAAAACCTTAAAGCATTTTATGATGTGTGTCAAATAAAATTTTTATTGGTTTCAAAACAGGTTTTTTGTTTGCATTGTATTTGTAGATTATGCTACATTGTTATACTTGACCTTGAAACCTTCTTTACTCACCATATGTCATTTAGAGATAAACATTCAGAATAAACTAAAAAGGTATTAACACTTGTTCGTTAGCTTAAAACAAATTGCAAACATCAGAGACTGGAAGTTATCAGCATGTGAACACAATATAAGTGCATGCAAGTTTCATGTAGGGCTACAGTTGCATTGGAAATTTGCTATGCAGAAAAACCTTTAAATATGTCTTATATGAGCAGAAATGGTTGGTATGTGCAGAAGGTATTATACAGTTCACCCATCACTATGACATACAATAAGTGTTTTAAAATACTGGGAATGACATTTTGGCAAATATTTAAATACATTGGGTAAATTATGTTTAAACAATAGAAAAACTGAGGAAAAGTATAAAACAGCTAAAAATGTATGATTGTACTTCAGAAAATTAACAAATACGTTTTACAATCATAATCTATAGCTTTGAAGCAGTTTATGCTCTAGGAAAATTGATTTTGCAATTGCCAGTATTGAAACGAGATGTTATCAGTAGGCCCACAGTGATTAAGCCAGCATGTTGTTAAAAAAAAACTTTGAAGAAGTCCATAAAGCATGTTTTGAAAGCAATTAGAGAAGTTAGATTAAAAAATTCGTAGTAAAAATGATCTAATTATTATCTTTTATATATACGGCTGCAAAGCTATACAATATATATATAACAGCATATTTTTTTAAAAGAGTAGAATAAACATGTTTGAATAACTTAGTACTGTTTTTTTTTGTGTGTGAATGTAATCTTAATTATTTAATTTTTATTGAAGCAGTATTTTGATAAGGATATTTGGGCGATAGTTTGGTCATAATATACAATGGTCTTTTAAAACCATTTAAATGTTAAAGTTGGTTCTAGCTGCATTGATTATAGGTGGTTTGTTCAGTGTGGCTTTGACCAGAGCTGCTTTGTTCACTGGTGGTTTGACCACAGTGCTAGGTCCATGGTTGGTTTGTCAGCATGTGGTTTTTTTTTATAACAATATATTGTTATTTTGTATTTAAATTAAAGGTGCTACTAGTGTATCCATCCCACATGTTACTGCAGTCTCAAAAGGAAAGCTGACACTTTAAGACTTTAAAAGGATTTCATCAATGCATTATCAATCATGTATTTTTAGATGTGTTACATTGTTTTCTAAAACCTGCGTTATTTTGATGTAAACAAAGCAAGCATTATATTTTTTGGATCAAAGTGGTTGGGGTGCTGGTTTGCACACACCACTGCCCAGACAACCCAGGGCTTGTTGAAAATCTTGTGTGTACGTTAAATCTCCCTCCATAATAGTGAGGCAGAGCAAACCTCAGCTATCACCCAGGTGTACTGGGCATTAAGGTTACACTACCACAGGGGCACTGGGTACGTCACCTAGATTGGTTTAAATATCAAATGTCTTGTGCCATCATGTCCCCATTGTAGAGTGCTTTTTAAAACGAATGTAGGCGCCATAGTGCTTGAGGACAAACCTGATTTGATAGAGTCTATGATTATAGTAGCCCATCGTATCCATAGTGTATCACTCTTTAAAACATACTTAAGCACTTAAGTGTTCACTAGGGATCCCGGGACACCAAGTAGAACATTTCCTGTGGTGCTGGAGGCCTTACCATGTTTGATTTAGAGAAAAATTTAAATCCAATCGTATTCATATTGCACTCTTTAGAGCTCAGGGAGCCATATTGCACCCTGCAGGATGATACCCCTGTGAAATTAAATTTTTGGATTCTATTGATCTAAACAATTTCACTAAGTTTCAAGGTGATCAAATAAAAGGTGTAGTAGTGCATAAGGGTAAACAAACATACTTACATACTTTAATTTATATCTATCTATATAGATATTTGTGCACGTATATATATATATATATATATATATATATATATATATATATATATATATATATATATGAAATCTTATGTGATAAATTCTCTTTAAGTTGCCAATAATAGTAATAAATGAATACATAAATGAATAAAGGTTTATATCTGTTTTTGGTCCACATTAGGCCAGTTGTGGTCAAATCCTTTGTTTAAACCACCTGTGTTCAAAGCATTTGTAAATTAGAATGGTATAATTTTAAAAATCAATGTTTTTCAAAAATTTAAAACTTTTGGAGGTAGGCCATCCTTGAAACATTTTGTTTTACACTTGGCTCCAGAACGATGAACATTAGTTCAATCACCTAACAGTAAAAGAAGTCAGTAAACTGTAATTAAAATGAGAGTACTAAGATTGCATTGTTATATACATAAATGCTAAAACTTTATTATCTGAATTAAGACTATCGTTTTCTATAAGTGTGGAAAATGTCTTCATTTTTATTTTCAAAAAACAGCACGAACCCTGTCACATGTAATTGACAAAGAATAAAAATAAACACAAATTGAACTGACCCACAAATATCACTTAAATTAATATTGTCCACATAAAACAGTTATCTCCCAGTCTCCATTGCTCATAATGCACTTTTCTATTATTGTTTTTATCTGCTCTATTAGTTCTCCTCACCTTCAGCATTGCATTTATGGAATATTAGGTCTATCCCTTGTTTGGTGTCAAGTGTCAGTAGGATGGTTTTGAATAATCAGATTCTGCCTACACCACTGGGTTTATATATTTATTTATAGGTAATTGCTACCTGACATGTCATCCATGACCTTTAACCCTACATTACATGATTTATACAGCCAGTGCTGCTGATAACAATCAATACAATGTTACACATTCCTGATACCTGAAACTTTCAAACTATGAGGCCATAAATAGTGAAGAAGAAAATATAAACATCGTTGATCACTACAAAGTACATACTAAGCAGACAAAATTACATTATTTTAACTAATAGATCTACCTATCTAATGCTGTACATAATAACTATCTCTACTACTTAGTCTCTAACACTCCACTAGGCATCATGCAAAAGATAATTACAAAATGCGTCATGGTTAGTCAAATAGTCACTGACTAAACCATGCACAGTTCTCCAATCAATCTTCCCACCCTTTACCTGCTCCACTGGGAGGTGGGGGGTGGGGGGGGGGAGTATGTGCCAAACCTAATTATGGTGTCTTGTCTGATTTATGGCTCACACCACAATTTTGTGGTCATCCTAGGGCATGGCCTCAGTCAATGTGGCATTTAATTCATAACTGTATGTAACAACATACTTTAATTCATAGCGTAAAACTAAATATCAAATGAAATATTATTATTAAAATCACCAACTAAGCAGGTTTGAGGTTATGGCTAGACATCACAATTGTGTATGAATAAATTATGATGAGCTGTGAAACACTGGTAAGATTTTTCTTTAAATATTATATATATATATATATATATATATATATATATATATATACACATAAATATAAATATAAATTGAGTTATGTTTGTGTACAATACATGATACAATGTTCAAACTGACCTTGCAGTCTTGTGACACTGAGCACCCTGGGCTCCCCCATGGTACATGCACTTGTTTAAAGAACCCTCTAGACTAGGGATTCTGTTGGCTACAACAATTGATGACTAAACCAAACTGGGGACAACATCGGTGCCCCTGATGCCTCACACTTGCTGAGGGTCATCAATTTACATTCAATGTTTTTACAGCCCACCCTGGGACATCTGGGCGTAGTATGGCCAAACTAGCACTACACAACTATGATATGAGAAATGTAGTGCTGTCATTGTTAAATATAGTCCTAATCAACTCAAAAGAATCAATTCGACATCTAGGAATAACTTGTAGTGTTAATTGATAATCCATGCGGATATTGGGATTGCACCTCACACTAAAGGGAGGTTTGAAGGCCATTCTTATTAAATTACTCAACAACTATAGGCCGGGGGGGGGGGGGGGGGGATTAATTTGTAATCAAACATACAAATTGAATTAATTTCTTCTAAGATACAAAAACTTAATATGTAACTAGCTTTGCTAAGTCATACTTAGACCATTTGAATTCGTTAAGATGTGTTACCAAAGTGCAGGAGATTTTATAAAATGTTTTGTTATAAATTTGGATTTAAATCAACACTAGCTACATAATTATCAAAGTATGGCACATTTATAATCACATTTCAAAGAACAATACTACTTTGCTGAAAGATGGTATTAGAGCCAGGTTTTTTCAATGAGTTATCATTTACTTCCTTTTTATATCTTATCCCTACATGTATGGTAGCAGAGAATTCTGAATCTGAACTTCAGGAAAAGAAAAGTAAAGTGGAGCTTGACTATTTTTCAGCATCTTATGAATCTGATCCTGAATGGCCCCCAGTTTTAGAAGGTAACTCATTTGTAATTTTATGAATGTCAAGATGTCTTAAAAATAGTTCTTTGCTTAAAAACTATTTTTAATATGAATAGGTGGAGAGAATAGAAGGAAAGCAAAGATATCAGGTGTTTTGTGTCAGCCTGAGAAAAGTAAAGTGAATTCTAAACTAATGGTCAGTAAAAGAAATATTTCTAAAATGTATTTCTTATTTGTATTAGTATTAATCTATTGTCTAAAATTGTGTTCTGTGTATCATGAAATTAATAATAGGGTGACATGAGGGGTTTAAACTATTCTTTATGTAACATTTCTAAATTTATAGTTGCAGTTAATACTGCTCAAAACATATCCATACCCTTCCAAATTTAATGAAACAATGTACAGTTTTAACGAATGAAAATTTTAACTTTAGGAAGTGCAAGTTATAAAAAACCTGCATTGTTTTTCACCAACAAATGCTCCAGATCAGGTGACAACACACATTGAAGATGATGAATATCTCTGTGAGTACTGTTGAAAAACATAGTATCTCTATTAGTTTGTTACAAGTTATAGACAGGAGTTAACTAACATTATATATATTTCTTATCTTATTAAAATATAGAGCATTCAGTGGCATAGGCAGGGGGAGGAGGGGAGGGGGGGGGGGGTAGGGAGGGTTACAACACTCCCCCCCATGGACCCCTCTGTAAATTTTTTGTACTGTCATAATGCCACTTTTACTTACTTTCTGAATCAGTATATATATATATATATATATATATATATATAATTGTATATATATGTTTAGAACCGTCTTCTAAAAACTGACGCTATGTTCACTCTGAGTTGGTTTCCACCAGCCCCCCCCCCCCCCCCCCTACTTCACCACTTAAAACGGGACACAACATTAATGTCACACCTAGGTATACGCTGGGTAGGATAATTGACCTAAAGTGACCGGACAGCGGTGAATGAAGATTTTAGCATTTATGATGACAATATATTTAATTCTGATTGTAGACAACATATTGTTGTAAAACGAATAATGTTAAGCT
This sequence comes from Physella acuta, assembly GCF_028476545.2. NCBI lineage: Eukaryota > Metazoa > Mollusca > Gastropoda > Physidae > Physella > Physella acuta. Next base: position 175,943 of record NW_026732705.1, on the reverse strand, counting down.
ATTATACTACATACTTAAGTAATTATTGATATGTTTTGACATTAACAATTAAATTTGTAGAAATATAGATATTTATATTAAGAGGGTGATTATTTCCCCTAGTTCGCTGGTCTTAATATTCTAGGAATCATTATGTCAAATTGTTTTTTACAAGGATTACAAAACAGATTGTGTAGCATTCATTGTTTTTGGTTGTATTGTTTGTATATATTTTTTTTTGTTTAGAGTGATAAATTGTTTTGTTTTGTCAGCCTACATTGTGTGTTTTTTCTTATTTCTTCAGAGTTTTTGGTTGTAGTGTGTGTATACTTTTTTTTTTTAGATTAATAAAAATATTTTTGTCGGCCAACATTGTGTGTTTTTTCTTATTTCTTCAGAGTGCTACTTTCAATTTATTTTACTTCATAGCGAAGTAATGACATACAGCTAGTAATTATATATATATATATATATATATATATATATATATAGTTATATACTAAATAGTTATACAGTTATATTTATGGACAATGTGAAATTCAAGTTCTGACTTAAACTTTTATCTTATCTCTTAATGTTAATCCTGACTAGATCCATTTTGTCAGTTGCTTTGGTGTTTTATTTCAGTTTGTGAAGAGTGCAATATTGAATACAAAGGAAATTGTACTGTACATGGTCCTCTAAATATCATATCAGATGCACAGGTAAAAAATTGGCTGTTGTAATTTCAGTTAGCTAAAACAGGGGTAGTGTCCTTAGTAGCACTTTATGTTTACTAATGTAATTGTATTACCAACCCATAGAACTAGTACCCGTATTTTAGCATTTAGCAAATGGTAAAAGGTGTATAAAAAACAACTAAAGATTTAATTGTAAAGTTTCAAAAGTAAGATTTTCACTGTAAAGCTATGAGACATGTATATAAATAAAGAAATTGAGGTGAGAAAATTCTAAAATTGAAATGTTTTTTGTTGTGTGAAACAGGTTCCACCAGACTGCATCAGAGGCAAGGATGCAGATTACTGTAGGAAAACTCTTCCCCCTGGGCTGGTCATTAAAACATCTGATATACCTGATGCTGGACTTGGTGTTTTTGCTACAACATTTTTTCCTGCTCGGACAAGATTTGGACCTTATGTTGGGAAGAATAAGAGCATTGAACAGTGTCATGACTCTAAGTATTGTTGGCAGGTGAGCTATGTAGATGAGAATGAGTCGTTCTGTTATAAGATATAAAAACTGAAAGATTAACTATGTTTTTCTTACTTGGATTATTTTGCTATGTTTATTCAATTTTGATACCCAGGGTACAATATTAGGCAAAGTACCCTTATGAACTGTATGGCCCATGAAGTTCACCTGTTATAGATAACCTCGGCAAATAAAGGGATAATGTGGTCAGCACTATGCGCAACTGTCTTTACCTGAGTCAGATATCCATCAGAGCTGGATGTAATCAGGGATGTCATACAGACTCAAGCCTGGATCTGAACTCAAGACTTGGATTAGTAGTCAAAGGCTCTATGAGTTGACTATGTCATACAGACTTAAGCCTGGATCTGAACTCAAGACTTGGATTAGTAGTCAAAGGCTCTATGAGTTGACTATGTCATACAGACTTAAGCCTGAATCTGAACTCAAGACTTGGATTAGTAGTCAAAGGCTCTATGAGTTGACTATATCATCCAGTAGTCAAAGGCTCTATGAGTTGACTATGTCATCCAGTAGTCAAAGGCTCTATTAGTTGACTATGTCATCCAGTAGTCAAAGGCTCTATGAGTTGACTATGTCATCCAGTAGTCAAAGGCTCTATGAGTTGACTATGTCATCCAGTAGTCAAAGGCTCTATGAGTTGACTATGTCATCCAGTAGTCAAAGGCTCTATGAGTTGACTATGTCATCCAGTAGTCAAAGGCTCTATGAGTTGACTATGTCATCCAGTAGTCAAAGGCTCTATGAGTTGACTATATCATCCAGTAGTCAAAGGCTCTATGAGTTGACTATGTCATCCAGTAGTCAAAGGCTCTATGAGTTGACTATGTCATCCAGTAGTCAAAGGCTCTATGAGTTGACTATGTCATACAGTATTCAAAGGCTCTATGAGTTGACTATATCATCCAGTAGTCAAAGGCTCTATGAGTTGACTATGTCATCCAGTAGTCAAAGGCTCTATGAGTTGACTATGTCATCCAGTAGTCAAAGGCTCTATAAGTTGACTATGTCATCCAGTAGTCAAAGGCTCTATGAGTTGACTATGTCATCCAGTAGTCAAAGGCTCTATGAGTTGACTATGTCATCCAGTAGTCAAAGACTCTATGAGTTGACTATGTCATCCAGTAGTCAAAGGCTCTATGAGTTGACTATGTCATCCAGTAGTCAAAGGCTCTATGAGTTGACTATGTCATCCAGTAGTCAAAGGCTCTATGAGTTGACTATGTCATCCAGTAGTCAAAGGCTCTATGAGTTGACTATGTCATCCCTAGGTTATAATATTATATTAAATGGTTAAGCTTTTTGCCTTCTGTAAATATCAAAATCGTTGCCGTCATAAATTAGTTTTTCTTTCCCTAGTGGCAAACTTTTCTGTTTAAGAGTTTTATATTTAGCTAATTAAAATTATAACTGTATTATAGAGTAATTCTAAAGTAATGTGTTTTCCAAAACAACAACTAGATCTAGTAACAGCTCCTCCCTCTTTCCCAACCACCCCCCCCCCCCCACCCTCACCCCCCTGTTAAATTAAAAAGCAGGCAGGAGTAGTTATGTCTATGGTGTGAACTCTACAAGCTCATGGACAGCTACTTGATCTAGCCACTTGTTTCACTAGCCTGGATGTCACACTATTGCTCAAACAATTTAACATTTTGGCTTTGGTGTCACTCTTCTCCCATTACAATTGTATTATTTTAACTGGATCAAATATTGTTTTTTCAGTACATTTTTTTGTGTTTTTTTTAGCAATAGTTTTTCCCCTTAGTTTAAAGCAATTTAGATTCAAATTGCAATCCTTTTATTTATTTTAAAAAAACCCATTTATTATGTGTAATGTAGACGATTATCATCAGTCATCATTATGCTGATACATTTTTTATAGTATTTCACTGTACTCAGTTAATTTGTATAAAAAAAGTATGAAAGTATTATTGTTAAATAAGGTTAAGGTCAGAAGCCAATTCATATGAATAATCATGATTTTTGTTTTTATCGTAAATTGTTTTGGGGCACGCAGCGTTGCCATAAAGACAAATATTGAATAACAAGGTTCTTACACTGTCTGGAAATTCTGGAAAATGTTTTTAATTAAGAGTAGAATATTTCATTTTTAAAGTTGTCTGGAAATTTTGATGTTGGGTTAAAAAAAATGAAAGAATATGGAATAAAAAATGATAAAACTTGTCATTGATAAAAAAAAATACTTAGTATAGCCATTCTTCACTCCTCACATTTTTCCCTTCACAACTTTGCACTAGATGTATTATCCCTTCTCATGATATATACCTCATATATTATGTCTAAGAGGTCTAGTGTTTACTTTGTTCTACAGTACTATATTGATTATTTACAGTTTACACTCAGCTGTGTTGGCTGTAGATGATGGTATTTAAAAAAATGTAATACCTCCTTCTACACAAGTATCACATATCTCCACAAAAAATCAGACACCCTATTAAAACTAAAAAAAACTTAGCAATCACATTTCAGAAAAAGATTTATCAAACCATACAACTTTGTAATTTAATTCATGTGTCTGTTTATTCAAGGGAAACAATTCAATATTTTTAAAAATGTGTAGTGCTTGAATTATGATTTATTTAAATTAATCACAGTCCAGCAATAAACTTTTCTGAATTTTGTTTGAAAATTAAATTTTTTGTGTTTGTTGTAACAAAGATGTATTTTGAAGAAATATATTCAACTATTGGATGTCCAACAGGACCCAAGCCCCTTAGTCCATATGCTTTCACAAAAGTCTACTTTTTTCTTGCTAGTGTGATCATCTCCCTTTTTATGCCTCAATCTTCTAGAGCTCTACATTTGAACTGCACATTTTTGGCATGCTCTATATTAATATCCTTGGAATTTCCTCATTCCAAACTGAGGCCTCTGTATCTGCCTTTTTCAGATACCTCACAATTTAAATGACTTTTTAATTACTAGATTTATAAGATTGGAAATGATAGTTCTGGTTCTATATTGTTCTTCAGATCATGAAGAATGGAAGGCCATCCTATTGTGTAGATGGTGGTGATAGTTCTGATTCTAATTGGATGAGATTTATAAATTGTGCACGTTTTGAGGATGAGCAATGTGTCACAGCATACCAACATCAGGGTGAAATCTTCTACAGGGCTCATAGGGACATACCAGCTGGCACAGAAATACTGGTGGGTACATCTGTCTTAGATAGATAAGTTGACATCATTGAATACTGGTGGGTACATCTGTCTTAGATTGATAAGTTGACATCACAGAAATACTGGTGGGTACATCTGCCTTAGATAGATAAGTTGATATCACTGATATCACTGTTAAAAAACATGCATCATTTACAAACTAGATAATATTTGTAACAAAAAAGTTTATGCTTTATTAAATTTATCCAAGATTGCTCACATTAAAAATTTACTGCCGCATGTGGAATAACCCTTACAGGTCTTTAGAATCTGCATAAACTACAACTTCAGTATTGAATTTCACTTAATTTTATCATAAAAATTTGCTATTGTTGAACAGTGAGTACAAAGAGAAAAAAATTAAAAAAGGAGCACTATACAGAATTATAAATTATTTTATCTGCAACTGCTTATGTTCAGCTAAAGTAATATCAGTACAAAGATTTATTCAATGAGTGGTTGAACCTTTGAATACATCTGCTTTTAAATAAATTTTAGCATTTCTTTTAATTTTAGATTAATTTTTCTTCACATACAAATCTAAATTGAATTTGAGGTTTAAATATAAGTTTAGTACTAAAATTTCAGGATTTCCATTCCATTCCATTAACATGTTTATCAGTGTTTGGGTTAAGCGTTAACTTTCTAGTTACATTAAAGATAAGTTTTAATTATATGGCAAAAGTGTTAATTATAATTTTGTGCTGTTTTGTGTTTTATTGTGTTATGTTATTTTGTTATGAACAAGAAGAGGGTGGGGAGGGTGGCTGCTCCATGTGCCAACTTTGATGGGCTGCTGATATGGGTAGAAAAAATATTATAGCTTACTTTGAGTAACATAACATTACTGAATAATAGTAAGAGAAAGGGCAACATTTTTTTTTTGCAATGAAGCCTTGGCCTAGAACATAATGTTGTAGAGTTTGAAGAGGTTAATGGTTCACTCCAAGAGCCAGAAAGGATAGTTCTGGATTGGAATTAGCTAGTACACACCAACACCTGGGCAGTTGCAAGTGACAAACACCTGGGGAAATACAGGTGACACAAATGTGTGGGCAGAAGTAGCCAATACCCACCAAACACCTAGGCAGATATAGGTACATAGTATCATTTGACTGTTGACTAGGATTCATCTGATTTATGACATTTTCAGGTGTATTATGGTGATAGTTACGCCAGAGACCTGGGCATTGAGGTAGATAGGGCTAACGCTGTTAGCAAGAACAGTTTGCTAAAGAATATGAGCAACAAGAATGGTAAATATATTTATTCATTTATTTCAACTTTTAGTATTGTCTGTGTCACTTAGTCTATATTTCATGTCTGTAAGTGTATACATAGTCATTCACTACCCAGTATGATCTCACTATGCTCCTCCTCATTTTGGTCATCAAATTTCAATTGTTTTAGTTAAAGCAAGTAGTCTATTTGTTTCCCACAATATCATATGTCAACATCACTTAAATATAGTTATCTAAAATATAGTTTTCTTTTTCGGTACAAGATCTTTTGCAGGGATGTAGCTTTTGTTTTCCAGAATTATGACATTTTGATTAAAAGAATTGTCTGTAAAAAATATTATTCCTATGCCAGATAAAAATAAGGTGGGAGTGATCTCCCTTAAACTTTATCATACATTCTTATATGACAACTAGCGGGCACATCCATGCGCTTTGTCGCAGGGTTAAAAGAAAGTCCAGGATAGCCCTGAGCAAATCGCCTGATTTGTTTACTGAACAACTATAATACATTTTTTATACATATTCTATCACACTCTTTAAAATTAACGTATGCACCATAAGCACTACCGGGATATCCTGGTGTGCCAAATAGCATCTTGTCGGGCGCAGGCAAATGCACCTTATTCAATTTAGTGAATGACTTAACGTCCCATCTTATTCATAGTCTATCGCACTGTTAAAAAGGAACGTAGGCGTCATAGCGCTCACAGAATAACCTGGGGCACCAAATTGCACCCTACCAAGGCGCCACCGTGCAAAATTGAATTTTTTTTCGCAGTAACCTCCCCAGAAGTATTCTCAACAACTTCCCCAAAGTTTTGTAGCGATCAGATGAAAGGTGTAGCAATGCATAAAAGACAAATGAAATAATAATATATTAGGAGGGTTTCATCAATGCTTTACCAATCCTATATTCTTAGACGTGTGACCTTGTTTTCTAAAACTGAGTTATTTAAATGTAAACAATGCCTGCATATGGATCATATTTATCAAGTTATGGGTTTACCTACACTACCGCCCAAAAAAAAGCCAGGGGCGCAAAATCGCACCCTACCAGGGCGCTGGCGGATACAGTTTAGGTAACGACTATAATGCCCCATTTTATCCATTGTCTATTGCACTGTTTAAAATGAACATAGACGCCCTATAATTTCACACCAAATGAATGCAAACAGTGTGCGTACAATAGAGCAGAAAATTAGTACTTTATAAAGAAACATTTATTAATCTGTAAAAAGTTATAAAACATCTAAATTAAATCAAATTGCATAATTATCGAGTCTTGACCAACATGAAAAGTTTAAAAGAAATAGATACTGCAGAAGTGGTCCCAATTTTGTTCGCAAGTTTCTGCATACAACAGATGAAAAAAAGGGGAATTTATTTATTTAAAAAAATCAATACCCTACCAGTAACTGGAAATCTTTTAAAAGTTGACAGAAGTCGTTCAGTTCAGTTTTGTTCACCTAACTGAAATTTTACCAAAGTTATCAGTTTTTTTTAGAAACCAGAATTTAGGGTAAAGTACCAGTTACATATATCGGAGGTCACTCAAAAATTTAAAATTAATTCAAGTATAAGATCTTATACTTGAAATTTCATCTACATAACTTAAACAATTTTTAAGTTTTTGTGTTCCCACAGAAACAAGTACCAGTTCCAGTTATTGGAAATTGTTCAAAAGTTGATAGAATCTTGTACATACAATCTTATACTAATATGTAAAATTTCATCCACCTAACTGGAAGTATAATAAGTACCACTTCCAGTTAATGAAAATCGCTAAAAAATTAATATAATATTTATATATTAAATTTTTGTCATTTTAACTAAAACAGCACTCAAGTTATCGTGTTTACATACACATAGAAAAAAGGACTAGATTGCAATACTAAGTTTTTTGGACTCTGGGTGGTGTTACAAAATTTCAAATTCTCAATTTTGATTTTTTTTTCTAAATTTTAGATTCTAAAGAATTGATATCTTTTATATATAATTTTGGATATCTAACTTAAGAATGGCAAATATTAATTTGTGTTGAAACAATGTGATATTCTGCTATTTATAAAATAAATTTGTAAATAAATTAATGGTATCCACTTTCCAGAACCCTTTAGCTACTCACATTTCCTTAACCCCCTCCCCTTCAACCTAAATATCCTATTGTGGTAATTGATATGCCTCAGGGACTCTAAAAGACACAATTGTGTCTTCTGGCTCAACATTATCAGCTCTTTTAAAAAGAAAACCTAATTTAAACTTTATTGTTTTTTAGAGTTTATTTTTATTAGGTTAAAAACTAAATTCATGGAGTTATTAGGTTCAATAAAATGACAGAAAACATTTTTTAATTTCATTGATTGGTCAGTTATGTCTCTGCTTTTCAAATGTTGGGACCCATCAGAGATTTTTTTTGCCAAAAATTTTACAGATTGCAATCCCTGCAAGTTTTGGAGAGTTTCTTCTTATTTAAAATACAAGCATGGAGAAGAAATCTTTGACAAGGGAGACCTGAAATTCATTGATATCTCTAGTGAGCATTCTTCCCCATCATTCAACTTAAATCATCACAAGATAATCCTCATGGAATCAAGGCCTCACAAATGCACAATATGTAACAAATGTTTCAAGCAGCATAAACATTTACAGCAACATCTAAAAACTCACACTGGAGAAAAGCCTTACAAGTGTGACCATTGTGGTAAATGTTTTAGTCAGAGTGGTCATTTAAAGTCACATAAACCAACGCATAATAGTGAAAAACCTTACAAGTGTGCCAAATGTAGTAAATGTTATAAAAGATTACCAAGCTTAAAATCACATCAACTTACTCATACAGGTGAAAAACCTTTCAAGTGTGGCCAATGCAATAAATGTTTTACAAAGATAAGTTATTTAAATTCCCATTTAAGAACTCATACTAGAGAAAAACCTTACATGTGTGACAAATGTGGTAAGTATTATAAAAGCAATTATGCTTTAAAGCAACATCAGATACTACATGCAGAGGAGATTCCCTACCAGTGTGACCAATGCAATAGATGTTTCACACAGCTACAGCAATTTAAAAGACATCAAAGAGGTCATACAGGTGAAAAACCTAACAAGTGCGACCAGTGTGGTAAATGTTTTACATGTAAGAGTCTTTTAAAGCAACACCAGAAAATTCATACTGGAGAAAAACCTTACAAGTGTGACCAATGTGGTAAGTATTTTACTTGGAATAGTACTTTAAGGCAACATCAGATACTGCATGCAGAAAAGAAGCCCTACCAGTGTGACCAATGTAATAAATTTTTCACACAGCTACAGCAATTTAAAAGACATCAAAGAGGTCATACAGGTGAAAAACCTTACAAGTGCGACCAGTGTGGTAAATGTTTTACAAGTAATAGTGTTTTAAATCAACACCAGAAAACTCATACAGGAGAAAAACTTTACAAGTGTGACCAATGTGGTATATGTTTTACAAATTTTAGTAATTTAAATTTACACCTGAAAGCTCATATTGGAAAAAGGTTTTACATGTGTGACCAGTGTGGTAAATGTTTTATAAATAATAGTGATTTAAAGACACACCAGAAAACTCACACTGGAGAAAAGCCTTACAAGTGTGTCCAATGTGGTAAAGGTTTTACAAAAAAAAATCATTTAAAGATCCACCAAAATATTCACACTGGACTAAAGCCTTACAACTGTGTCCAATGCGGTAAATGTTTTGGGCATAGTGGTAATCTAAACTTACACCTGAAATTGCATAATGGAGGAAAGCCTTACAAGTGTGTCCAATGTGGTGAATGTTTTACATGCAATAGTGTTTTAAAAAAACACCAGAAAATTCATACTGGAGAAAAACCTTACAAGTGCAACCAATGTGAAAAATGTTTTACATATAGTTGTCTTTTAAAAAAACACCAGAAAATTCATACTGGAGTAAAACCTTACAATTGTGACCAATGTGGTAAATGTTTTATAAATGCTTTTGATGTAAAGAGACATCAGAGAATTCATACACAAGAAAAGCCTTTCAAGTGTGCCCACTGTGGTAAATGTTTTGCACAAAGTGGTAATTTAAATTTACACCTGAAAGCTCATATTGGAAAAAAATCTTAGATGTGTGACCGATGAGTTAAATGTTTTATAAATAAAAGTGATTTAAAGAAGCATCAGAAAATCCACTGAATAAAAGCCTTATAATTGTGTTAAATTTCTTACTAGGCAACATCACTTTTGAAGAAATCAAAGAGTTGATAGAGGCAAAAAACATTCCAGGTCTGAATGTCGTGTTACTAGCTTGACAACAAACTTGATTGAAATAGAGACACCACAGAATCGTCACATGAGAAAACCTTATTAGTTTGATTCATATGATTTCAATTGTTCTAATCACTCAGAAAAAATCCATAAAATATTTCCTTGAACTTGCCTCTATGGTATAATTTGTTAGTTTATGTAACAGCCACTGTTTTGTGATTTCACTTTGTCAAATAAAACAGTTGAAATTTCAAATCAGGTTGTTGTTTATTTGTAAAATTTGTGTAAATTAAAAATATGATTACTAGCAATGGGTTTGTGGGAACCACTGGTTGAACTACCACAATATTTGACTCATTACTATACCTGTGTTGTGTTACCTCAAGAGATAGGCCCCTACACACACTAACCCTAAGTGGAGGATAAGACAAGACCTATTTGGTGTCAATCATAATACTTTGTGTAAATGGGAAAATAGCCTTTAGTTTTGTTCTGACACAAGGCAGATCTTACTACATGTATTCATCAAAAAGAATGAGCTCTAGTTATATGGACCCAGTTTATGCTTATAATTAATATAAATGGCAAAAAAAAAATTTAAATATGAGAAAGAAACTTCACATACTTTAAAATGAGTAACAAAGCTTATACACTAAAGTAAGTTTTATAAATAGACCTTTATAAACTAAGTCACATGCAATGCTCTGTGGAGATACAGTAGTTTAATAAACTACTAAATTTAAATGTGTGATATATCTCACATGATAAAAAGTGTGCTTCAATTTAAAATTTAATAAGATCTTACTAAAGTTTGCATAAACCCAAAACCCATTTTTCTTGTATGATGTAAGTGACATATTTGACTTTTCAACCATTAAACCAGAATGTTATACTAATGTCAAACAAAAAGAACAGGATAAAGTGTGGTCGCAACTCCAAAAGTTTCAAATATGGACCTGTGGGCAAATGTGGCTCAGTTAGCTAGGAACAGCAACCCATCTAAGAGAGAAAACTGCAAACATGAAACAACTGCAGCCTTGTATGTTGTACTTCGTTGAAGGCTAAGGAAGCAAAGCCAGAAAGAAAAGCAGGCTGAAATTGAGTCAACAGTTCATATGGTGCTTAACATATTGACTCATAATACTTACTTTTGTTGAAAGAAATCCCCCCCCCCATTATTAATAACTATAACAAAGAAGTAAAAAGAAACAAAGCTATGCATGTTCCATTTGTCACTTTTAAAACAGGATTGTCTGCTTTAGCTGAATAGAAATCAAAACTAGAAGCCGCAAGCCCCTGCCCCCCACCTCAACCACCTACCCATTAATTATGTCAATATATTTAACCATCAAAGAGCAATTTCCCTGCAACTTGCCTGCAAGTACCCGATCTAATACTATATGAAAACCCTAACACATGTTAACACATTATATAAAAGACTTAACACATGTTAGCTCATTCAATGACAGCATTAACACATGTTAACATATGATATGATAGCCCTAACACATGCTAACACATTCATTGAAAGCCTTAACACATGTTAACATATTATTTGAAAGCCTTAAAGTTTTAAATCATGTTTACACATTATATAAAAGCCATAACACATGTTAATACATTATATCAAATGTCTACTCATTATTAGAAAGTCTTAAAACATGTTAACACATATATAAGGCTTTCAAGTAATGTGTTAACATACGTTAAGGCTGTCAAATATTATGTTCACATCTGTTAGGAATTTCATATAATGTGTTAAACTATGTTAAAGCTTTCATTTAATGTCTTAACATGTGTTAAGGCTTTAAAATATTGTGTTAACATGTGTTAAAGCTTTAAAATAATGTGTTAACATGTGTAAAGGCTTTCAAATAATGTTTTAACATGTGTTAAGACTTTAAAATAATATGTTAACATAATTATGTTAAGCCTTTCAAATTTTCAACATGTGCTAAGGCTTTCATATAATGTGTTAACATGTGGTAAGGCTTTCATATCATGTGTTGACTTGTGATAAGGCTTTCAAATAATGTGTTAACATGTGTTATTGCTTTCATATAATGTGTTAACATGTACTAAGGGTTTTGTATCATCTGTTAACGTGTGCTAAGGCTTTCAAATAATGTGTTAGTCTGTTTTTAGGCTTTCATATCATGTTTTAACATGTGTTAAGGGTTTCATATAATGTGTTAACATATGTAAGGGCTTTCAAATAATGTGTTAACATGTGTTAGGTCTTTCATATATTTTTGTTAACATATGTTAATGCTTTCAAATTATGTGTTATCATGTGTTAAGGCTCTAAAATAATGTGTTAACTTGTGTTAATGCTTTCAAACGATGTATTAAATTGTGTTAAGGCTTTCAAATAATGTGTTAACATGTGTTAATGTTTTCATATAATGAACATGTGTAAAGGTTTTCCAAAAATATGTAAGCATGTGTTAAGACACATTATATGAAAAACACATTATATGAAAACCTTTGCACATGTTCACACATTATTTGAAAACCTTAACACATGTTAACATGATATTTGAAAGCGATAACACATGTTAACACATTGAAAGTTTTACAACATGTTAACATATTTTTGGAAAGCCTTAACACATGCTCACACATTTTTGGAAAGCTTTAACACATGTTAACACATGATTTGAAAGCCATAACACATGTCAACACATTTTTAGAAAGTCTAAACGCATGTTAACACATTATTTGCAAGCCTTAACGCACGATAACACATGATTTGAAAGCATGTTAACATATTATTTGAAAGGCTTTACACATGTTAACAGATGCTATGTAAGCCCTAACACATGTTAACATAATTTATGAAAGCCTTAAGAAATGTTAATACATTTTTTTAAAGCCTTCAAACATGTTAACACATGCTTTAAAGCCTTAGCACATGTTAAAACAATATTTGAAGGCCTTTACACATGTTAACACATTATATGAAAGCCTTTCCACATGTTAACATATGACATGAAATCCATAACACATGTTATTACATGATTTCACAGCCGGAACACATGTTAACAAATGATATAACATGCGTAACACATGTTAACACATCAAATAACAGTCGTAACACATGTTAACACATGATTTGAAAGCAGTAACACATGTTGACAAATCATATGAGAGTCGTTACACATGTTAACACATCATAATCAGCGGTAACACATGTAAACACATATATGATAGCCGTAACACATGTTTACATACGATATGACAGCCGTAACACATGTTAACACATGGTATGAAAGTCATAACACGAACATATGTTAACATTATATGTTAGCCTTAACAAATGTTAACATATGATATGAAAGCAGTAACACATCATAACATATCATATGACAGTCGTAATACATGTTATAACATCATATGACAGTCGTAACACATGTTAACATATATGATCTGAAAGCCGTAACACATGTTATCATATGATATGACCACCGAAACTTATGTTAACATATGATGTGAAAGTCGTAACACATGTCAACATATAATAGGAGACATGATATAACAGTCATAACACATGTTATACACAGGATATGACAGTCGTAACACATGTTAACATATGATATTAAATCATGAAAATCGTAATACATGTTAACACATATGACACCCGTAACACATGTTAACACTTTATTTGACAGCCGTAACACATGTTAACACGTCATATGACAGCCGTAACACATTTTAACACATGATATGACATCCTTATTACATGTTAACATATGATTTAAAAGCCGTAACACTTGATAGTCGTAACATATGTTAACATTTGATATTAAAGTCGTAACACACTTTAACATATGATATGACAGCCGTAACACATGATAATAATGGTATGAAAGTCATAACACATGTTAACACTTGATATGACAGTCGTAACACATATTAACACATCATATGACAGACGTAATACATGTTAACACAAGATATGAAAGCCGTAACACCTGTTAACATATCATACGACTGTCGTTACTCATGTTAACGCATGATATGAAAGTCGTAACTCATGTTAACAAATCATATGACAGCCGTAACACATGTTAACACATGTTATAAAAGTCATAACACATGTTAACTTATGATATGAAAGCCGTAACACATGTTAACACATGACATGACAGCATTTACACATGTTAACATATGATATGACAGATGTAACACATGTTAACACATCATATGTCAGTCGTAACACATGTTAACACATTATATGACAGTGGTAACACATGTTAACATGATATGACAGCTGTTACACATGTTAACACATTATCTGACATCCGTAACACATATTAACATATCCTATGACACTATTTTCACCTGCTATCACATCATATGACAGTCTTAACACATGTTAACACATCACATATGACAACCGTAACATATGTTAACACATTATATGAAAGTCATAACATTTTAAAAATGATATGAAAGTCGTAACACATGTTAACACATAATATGCCATCTGTAACACATTTTAACACATATAACAGTATTTCACATGCTATCACATAATATGACAGTCTTAACACAGGTTAACACATCATATGACAACCGTAACATGCTATCACATCATATTACAGTCTTAACACATGATAACACATCATATGACTACCTTAACACAGGTTAACACATTATATGACAGCCGTAACACATGTTAAAACATGGTTTGAAAGTCATAACACATGTTAACACATGGTATGACAGCCGTAACACGTGTTAACACATCTTATGACAGTCGTTACACATGTTAACACATATAACAGTCGTAAGACATGCTAACATATGAGATGCCTACCTTAACACAAGTTAACACATTATATGACAGCCATAAAACATGTTACTATATCCTTATTACATGTAAACATATGATTTCAAAGCTGTAACACATGTTAACACATCATATGACAATCTTAACACATATTAACACATGATATGATGGTCGTAACACATGTTAACATATGATATGACAGCCATAACACATGTTAACACATTATATGTTAGCCTTATAAATGATAACATATATGAAAGCAGTAACACATGTTAACATATCATATGACAGTCCTAACACATGTTATAACATTATATGACAGTCGAAACACATGTTAACATATGATATAAAAATCGTAATACATGTTAACACATTATATGACACACGTAACACAAATTAAACTTTGATATGACAGCCCTTACTCATGTAACACATCATATGAGAGCCGTGTCACGATTTAACACATGATATGAAAGTCATAACACAGGTTTTAAATGATATGGAAGTCGTAACACAAGTTAACACATAATATGACAGCCGTTAGACATGTTAACACATTATAAGACAAATTAAACACATGTTAACACCTAATATAAAAGACGTTACGCATGTTAATACATGATATGAAAGTTTTAACACACGTTAACACATTATATGAAAGTCGTAACACAGGTTAACACATCAAATGAAAGCCGTAACACATGGTAACACATCATACGACAGTCGTTACTCATGTTAACACATGATATGAAAGTCGTAACAGATGTTAACACATTACATGACAGTCGTAACAAACGTTAACACATGATATGTGAGTCGTAACACATCTTAACACATCATATAACAGTCGTAACATATGTTAACACATGATATGAAAGTGGTAACACCTTTTAACACATTTTATGACAGTCTTAACACATGTTAACACATCATAAGACAGTCGCAACACATTAAAACATGATATGACAGACTTAACATGTGTAAACACATTATATTATAGTCCTAACACATGTTTACACTTGATATAAAAATCGTAACATGATTTACTATTATAATATATGTTGACATGTGTTACGGCTGTCATATGCAGTGTTAATATGTTTAACGGCTGTCATATCAAGTGTTAACATGTGTTACGACTTTTATATAATGAGTTAACATGTGTTATGACTTTCATGTCAAGTATTAACCTGTGTTATGTCTGTTTATAATATGTTAACATATGTTACGACTGTTATATGATGTGTTAACATTTGTTACGACTGTCATATGATGTGTTAAAATGTAATACGGCTTTCATAGCATAAGTTAACATATGTTAAGGCTAACATATAATGTGTTAACATGTGTTACGGCTGTTAAACTATGTGTTAACATTTCTTATGACTTTCATACCATGTATTAACATCTGTTACGGCTGCCATATCATATGGTAACATGTGTTACGACTGTCATGTAATGTTATAACATGTGTTACGCCTCTCATTTGATATGTTAACATGTGTTATTGCTTTCATATCATATGTTAACATTTGTTACGGCTAACATATAATGTGTTAACAAGTGTTACAGCTGTCATATCATGTGTTTACACGTGTTATTACTTTCATACCATCTATTAACTTGTGTTACCTCTGTCATATCATATGTTAACATGTGTTACGACTATCATATCATGTGTAATATGTGTTAAGATTGTCATATGATGTGTTAAAATGTGTTACGGCTTTCAAATCATATGTAAACATGTAATAAGGATGTCATATCATGTGTTAAAATGTGATACGGCTGTCATATGATGTCTTAACATGTGTTAAGGCTTTCATGTCTTGTGTTAACATGTGTTATGGCTGTCATATGCAGTGTTAATATGTTTAACGGCTGTCATATCAAGTGTTAACATGTGTTACGACTTTCATATAATGAGTTAACATGTGTTATGACTTTTATATCAAGTGTTAACCTGTGTTACGTCTGTTATATCATATGTTAACATATGTTACGACTGTCATATGATCTGTTAACATGTAATACGGCTTTCATATCATATAATAACATATGTTAAGGCTAACATATAATGTGTTAACATGTGTTACGACTGTCATATAATGTTATAACATGTGTTACGACTCTCATTTGATATGTTAACATGTGTTATTGCTTTCATATCATATGTTAACATTGTTTACGACTAACATATAATGTGTTAACAAGTGTTACAGCTGTCATATCATGTGTTAATATGTGTTAAGATTGTCATATGATATGTTAACATGAGTTACGGCTTTCAAATCATATGTTAACATGTAATAAGGATGTCAAAATATCATGATACGGCTGTCATATAATGTATTAACATGTGTTACGGCTTTCATGTCTTGTGTTAACATGTGTTACGGCTGTCATATGATGTGTTAATATGTTTAACGGCTGACATTTCAAGTGTTAACATGTGTTACGACTTTTATATAATGAGTTAACATGTGTTACGACTTTCATATCAAGTGTTAACATGGGTTACGTCTGTTACATCATATGTCAACATACAATACAACTGTCATATGATCTTTTAACATGTGCTACGACTGTCATATGATGTGTTAACATAAGTTACGACTTTTATATCATATGTTAACATATGTTAAGGCTAACATATAATGTGTTAACATGTGTTACGGCTGTTAAATTATGTGTTAACATGTGTTATGATTTTCATACCATGTATTAACATGTTTTACGGCTGTCATATCATGTGTTAACATGTGTTACGTCTGTCAAACAATGTTTTAACGTGTGTTACGACTTTCTCGTCATGTGTTAACATGTGTAACGGCTTTCATATCATGTGTTAACATGTGTTACGACTTTCATATCATGTGCTAACATATGTTACAACTTTCATATAATGTGTTTACATGTATTACGGCTGACATATCATGCTTTAACATGTGCTATGATTTTCATATCGTATGCTAATATGTGTTACGGCTGACATATGAACTGTTATTATGTGTTGCAACTTTAATGTGATGTGTTAATATGTATTACAAATGTCATATAATGTGTTAACATGTGTTACGACGTTCGTATCATGTGTTAATTGTTGTTAAAGTCTGTCATATCATGTGGTAACATGTGTTACGACTGTCATATAATGTGTTAACATGTGTTACGGCTACCATACCATGTGTTAACATGTGTTACTCCTTACATATCGTGTGTTAACATGTGTTACCGCTGTGAAACAGTGTGTTAACATGTGTTTCAATTTTCATATCATGTGTTAACATGTATTACGACTGTTAAATAATGTGTTAACATGTGTTACGACTTTCATTTCATGTGTTAACATGTGTTACGGCTGTCATATCATATGTTAACATGTGTTACGACTTTCATATCATATGTTAACATTTGTTAAGGCTAACATATAATGTGTTAACATGTGTTACGGCTGTCAAATAATGTGTTAACATGTGTTAAGATTTTCATATCATTTGTTAACATATGTTACGGATGTCATACAATATTTTAGCGTGTGTGACGACTTTCTTGTCATGTGTTAACGTGTGTTACGACTGTCATATGACGTGTTAACATGTTTTACGCTTTCATATCATGTGTTATCATGTGTTAAGACTGTCATACAATGTTTTAACGTGTGTTACGACTTTCTCGTCATGTGTTAACATGTGTAACGGCTTTCATATCATGTGTTAACATGTGTTACGACTTTTATATCATGTGTTAACATGTGTTACGTCTGTCATACAATGTTTTAACGTGTGTTACGACTTTCTCGTCACGTGTTAACATGTGTAACGGCTTTCATATAATGTGTTAACATGTATTACGGCTGACATATCATGATTTAACATGTGCTATAATTTTCATATCGTATGCTAATATGTGTTACGGCTGACATATGAACTGTTATTATGTCTTGCGACTTTAATGTGATGTGGTAATATGTATTACAAATGTCATATAATGTGTTAACATGTGTTACGACGTTCGTATCATGTGTTAATTGTTGTTAAAGTCTGTCATATCATGTGGTAACATGTGTTACGACTGTCATATAATGTGTTAACATGTGTTACGGCTGTCATACCATGTGTTAACATGTGTTACTCCTTACATATCGTGTGTTAGCATGTGTTACCGCTGTGAAACAGTGTGTTAACATGTGTTATGACTTTCATACCATGTATTAACATGTGTTACGGCTGTCATATCATATGTTAACATGTGTTACGCCTCTCATTTGATATGTTAATATGTGTTAATGCTTTCATATCATATGTTAACATGTGTTACGACTTTCATATCATATGTTAACATATGTTAAGGCTCACATATAATGTGTTAGCATGAGTTACGGCTGTCACAAAATGTGTTAACATGTGTTAAGATTTTCATATCATGTGTTAACATATGTTACGGCTGTCATACAATATTTTAACGTGTGTGACGACTTTCTTGTTATGTGTTAACGTGTGTTACGACTGTCATATGACGTGTTAACATGTTTTACGCTTTCAAATCATGTGTTATCATGTTTTAAGACTGTCATATAATGTGTTAACATATGTTTCGACTTTCATATGATGTGTTAACATGTGTTACGGCTGTCATACAATGTGTTAACGTGTGTTACGACTTTCTTGTCATGTGTTAATGTGTGTTTCGATTGTCATATGATGTGTTAACATTTGTTAAGACTGTCATATGATGTGTTAACATGAGTTACGGCTGTCATATCAAGTGTTAATATGTTTTACGACTTTCATATGATGTGTTAACGTGAGTCACGACTGTCAAATAATGTGTTAACATGTGTTAAGACTTTCATATCATGTGTTAACGTATGTTACTGCTGTCATACAATGTTTTAACGTGTGTTACGACTTTCTTGTCATGTGTTAACGTGTGTTACGACTGTCATATGACGTGTTAACATGTGTTACGCTTTCATATCATGTGTTATCATGTGTCAAGACTGTCATATAATGTGTTATACGACTAACATATAATGTGTTAACAAGTGTTACAGCTGTCATATCATGTGTTAATATGTGTTAAGATTGTCATATGATGTGTTAACATGTGTTACGGCTTTCAAATCATATGTTAACATGTAATAAGGATGTCATATCATGATACGGCTGTCATATGATGTGTTAACATGTGTTACGGCTTTCATGTCTTGTGTTAACATGTGTTACGGCTGTCATATGCAGTGTTAATATGTTTAACGGCTGTCATATCATGTGTTAACATGTGTTAAGATTTTCATATCATGTGTTAACATATGTTACGGCTGTCATACAATATTTTAACGTGTGTGACGACTTTCTTGTCATGTGTTAACGTGTGTTACGACTGTCATATGACGTGTTAACATGTTTTACGCTTTCATATCATGTGTTATCATGTGTTAAGACTGTCATATAATGTGTTAACATATGTTTCGACTTTCATATGATCTGTTAAAATGTGTTACGGCTGTCATACAATGTGTTAACGTGTGTTACGACTTTCTAGTCATGCGTTGATATGTGTTTCGATTGTCATATGATGTGTTAACATTTGTTAAGACTGTCATATGACGTGTTAACATGTGTTACGCTTTCATATCATGTGTTATCATGTGTTAAGACTGTCATATAATGTGTTAACATGTGTTACGTCTTTCATATCATAGGTTAACATGTGTTACGACTGTCATATCATGTGTTAACATGTGTTACGTCTGTCATACAATGTTTTAACGTGTGTTACGACTTTCTCGTCATGTGTTAACATGTGTAACAGCTTTCATATCATGTGTTAACATGTGTTACGACTTTCATATCATGTGCTAACATATGTTACAACTTTCATATAATGTGTTTAGATGTATTACGGCTGACATATCATGCTTTAACATGTGCTATGATTTTCATATCATATGTTAACATTTGTTAAGGCTAACATATAATGTGTTAACATGTGTTACGGCTGTCAAATAATGTGTTAACATGTGTTAAGATTTTCATATCATTTGTTAACATATGTTACGGATGTCATACAATATTTTAGCGTGTGTGACGACTTTCTTGTCATGTGTTAACGTGTGTTACGACTGTCATATGACGTGTTAACATGTTTTACGCTTTCATATCATGTGTTATCATGTGTTAAGACTGTCATACAATGTTTTAACGTGTGTTACGACTTTCTCGTCATGTGTTAACATGTGTAACGGCTTTCATATCATGTGTTAACATGTGTTACGACTTTTATATCATGTGTTAACATGTGTTACGTCTGTCATACAATGTTTTAACGTGTGTTACGACTTTCTCGTCACGTGTTAACATGTGTAACGGCTTTCATATAATGTGTTAACATGTATTACGGCTGACATATCATGATTTAACATGTGCTATAATTTTCATATCGTATGCTAATATGTGTTACGGCTGACATATGAACTGTTATTATGTCTTGCGACTTTAATGTGATGTGGTAATATGTATTACAAATGTCATATAATGTGTTAACATGTGTTACGACGTTCGTATCATGTGTTAATTGTTGTTAAAGTCTGTCATATCATGTGGTAACATGTGTTACGACTGTCATATAATGTGTTAACATGTGTTACGGCTGTCATACCATGTGTTAACATGTGTTACTCCTTACATATCGTGTGTTAGCATGTGTTACCGCTGAGAAACAGTGTGTTAACATGTGCTATGACTTTCATACCATGTATTAACATGTGTTACGGCTGTCATATCATATGTTAACATGTGTTACGCCTCTCATTTGATATGTTAATATGTGTTAATGCTTTCATATCATATGTTAACATGTGTTACGACTTTCATATCATATGTTAACATATGTTAAGGCTCACATATAATGTGTTAACATGAGTTACGGCTGTCACAAAATGTGTTAACATGTGTTAAGATTTTCATATCATGTGTTAACATATGTTACGGCTGTCATACAATATTTTAACGTGTGTGACGACTTTCTTGTTATGTGTTAACGTGTGTTACGACTGTCATATGACGTGTTAACATGTTTTACGCTTTCAAATCATGTGTTATCATGAGTTAAGACTGTCATATAATGTGTTAACATATGTTTCGACTTTCATATGATGTGTTAACATGTGTTACGGCTGTCATACAATGTGTTAACGTGTGTTACGACTTTCTTGTCATGTGTTAATATGTGTTTCGATTGTCATATGATGTGTTAACATTTGTTAAGACTGTCATATGATGTGTTAGCATGAGTTACGGCTGTCATATCAAGTGTTAATATGTTTTACGACTTTCATATGATGTGTTAAAGTGAGTCACGACTGTCATATGATGTGTTAACATGTTCCACGGCTGTCATATCATGTGTTAACATGTTTTATGACTGCAAACTAATGTGTTAACATGTGTTAAGACTTTCATATCATGTGTTAACGTATGTTACTGCTGTCATACAATGTTTTAACGTGTGTTACGACTTTCTTGTCATGTGTTAACGTGTGTTACGACTGTCATATGACGTGTTAACATGTGTTACGCTTTCATATCATGTGTTATCATGTGTTAAGACTGTCATGTAATGTGTTAACATGTGTAACGTCTTTCATATCATAGGTTAACATGTGTTACGACTTTCATATCATGTGTTCACATGTGTTACGTCTGTCATACAATGTTTTAACGTGTGTTACGACTTTCTCGTCATGTGTTAACATGTGTAACGGCTTTCATATCATGTGTTCACATGTTCTACGACTTTCATATCATGTGCTAACATATGTTACAACTTTCATATAACGTGTTAACATGTATTACGGCTGACATAATATGCTTTAACATGTGCTATGATTTTCATATCGTGAGCTAATATGTGTTACGGCTGACATATGAACTGTTATTATGTGTTGCGACTTTAATGTGATGTGTTAATATGTATTACAAATGTCATATGTGTTAACATGTGTTACGACGTTCGTATCATGTGTTAATTGTTGTTAAAGTCTGTCATATCATGTGGTAACATGTGTTACGACTGTCATATAATGTGTTAACATGTGTTACGGCTGTCATACCATGTGTTAACATTTGATACTCCTTACATATCGTGTGTTAACATGTGTTACCGCTGTCAAACAGTGTGTTAACATGTGTTACAGTTTTCATATCATGTGTTAACATGTATTACGACTGTTAAATAATGTGTTAACATGTGTTACGACTTTCATATCATGTGTTAACATGAGTAACGACTGTCGTATGATGTGTTAACATGTGTTACGGCTGTCATATAATGTGTTAACATGTGATACGACTGTCATTTGATGTGTTAACATGTGTAACGTGTTTCATATAATGTGTTAACGTGTGTTATGACTTTCATATCATGTGTTGACATGTTTTACGGCTGTCTTATAATGTGTTAACAAGTGTTACAACTGTTATTTAATGTGCTAACATGTGTCATTGCTGTCATATCATGTGTTAACATGTGTTACGGCTGTCAAATGAGGAGTTAACATGTGTTTCGACTTTCATATCATGTGTTAACATTTGTTTAAACTGTCATGTCATGTGATAACATATTTTACGACTTTTATATCGTGTGTTAACATGTGTTACCGCTGTCAAACAGTGTGTTAACATGTGCTACGGCTGTTATATCATGTGTTAACATGTGTTACGATTTTCATATAATGTGTTAACATGTGTTAGGACTGTCATATAATGTGTTAACATGTGTTACGGCTGTCATATCATGTGTTAACATGTGTTACTCCTTACATATCGTGTTTTAACATATGTTGCCGCTGTCAAACAGATTGTTAACTTGTGCTACAACTTTCATATCACGTGTAAACATGTGTTACGACTGTTATATAATTTGTTAACATGTGTTACGATTTTCATGTAATGTGTTAACATGTGTTACGACTTTCATATAATGTGTTAACATGTGTTACGGCTGTCAAACAGTGTTTTAACATGTGCTACATTTTTCATATCATGTGTTAACATGTGTTATGATTGTCATATCGTGTGTTAACATGTTTTACGGCTGTCATATGATGTGTGAGCATATGTTTCGAATTTAATATGATGTGTTAATATGTATTACAAATGTCATATAATTTGTTAACATGTGTTACGACGTTCATATCATGTGTTAATTGTTGTTAAAGTCTGTCATATCATGTGTTAATATGAGTTAAGGTTGACATTTGATGTGTTAACATGTGTAACGTATTTCATATAATGTGTTTAAATGTGTTACGGCTGTCGTAAACTGTGTTAACAAGTGTTACGACTGTCATTTAATGTGTTACCATGTGTTATTGCTGTCATATCATGTAATAGCATGTGTTATTGCTGTGATATCAGGTGTTAACATGTGTTATGACTGTTATATAATGTGTTAACATGTGTTACGACTTTCATATCTTGTGTTAACCTGTGTTACGACTGTCATGTAATGTGTTAACATGTATTACGGCTCTTGCGTCATATGTAAACTTGTGTTACGGATGTCATATCATGTGTTAACATGTGTTACGACTTTCATATCATGTGTTAACATGAGTAACGACTGTAGTATGATGTGTTAACATGTGTTAAGGCTGTCATATAATGTGTTAAAATGTTTTACGACTGTCATTTGTTGTGTTAACATATAAAAAGTATTTCATATAATGTGTTAACAAGTGTTATTACTTTCATATCATGTGTTAACATGTGTTTAAACTGTCATGTCATGTGATAACATATTTTACGACTTTTATATCGTGTGTTAACATGTGCTACGGCTATTATATCATGTGTTAACATGTGTTACGATTTTCATATAATTTGTGAACATGTGTTACGACTTTCATATAATTTGTTAACCTGTGTTACGGCTGTCTAATCATGTGTTCACATGTGTTATTCATTACATATCGTGTTTTAACATGTGTTACCGCTGTCAAACAGTGTGTTAACATGTGCGACAATTTTCATATCAGTGTTAACATGTGTTACGACTGTTATATAATGTGTAAACATGTGTTACGACTTTCATATCATGTGTTAACGTGTTTCACGACTGTCATGTAATGTGTCAACATGTATTACGGCTGTCATATCATGTGTTAACATGTGTTACGAATTTCACATCATGTGTTAACATGTGTTACGACTTTCATATCATGTGTTAACATATGTTACGACATTCATATTATGTGTTCACATGTATTACGACTGTCATATAATGTGTTAACATGTATTACGGTTGACATATCATGTGTTAATTGTTGTTATCGTCTGTCATATCATGTGTTAATATGTGTTACGGCTAGGAAATGAGGAGTTAACATGTGTTTCCACTTTCATATCATGTGTTAACATGTGTTTCAACTGTCATATCATGTGATAACATATTTTACGACTTTTATATCGTGTGTTAACATGTGTTACCGCTGTCAAACAGTGTGTTAACATGTGCTCCGGCTGTTATATCATGTGTTAACATGTGTTTCGATTTTCATATAATGTGTTAACATGTGTTACCACTGTCAAACAGTGTGTTAACATGTGTTTCGGCTGTCATATCATGTGATAACATATTTTACGACTTTTAGATCGTGTGTTAACATGTGTTACCGCTGTCAAACAGTGTGTTAACATGTGCTACGGCTGTTATATCATGTGTTAACATGTGTTACGATTTTCAAAGAATGTGTTTACATATGTTACGACTGTCATATCATGTGTTAACATGGGCTACTCCTGCCATATCGTGTGTTAACATTTGTTACCGCTGTCAAACAGTGTGTTAACATGTGCTACAATTTTCATATCATGTTTTACCATGTGTTACGACAGTTATATAATGTGTTAACATGTGTTACGGATGTCATATCATGTGTTAACATGTGTTACGACTGTCATTTGATGTGTTAACATGTGTAACGTATTTCATATAATGTGTTAACGTGTGTTATGAATTTCATATCATGTGTTAACATTTGCTACGGCTGACTTATAATGTGTTAACAAGTGTTACGACTGTCATTTAATGTGTTAACATTTGTTACGACTTTCATATCATGTGTTCACATGTAATACGACTGTCATATAATGTGTTCATTTGTATTACGGCTGTCATATGATGTGTTAACATGTGTTACGACTTTCATATGATGTGTTAATATGTATTACAAATGTCATATAATGTGTTAACATGTGTTACGACGTTCATATCATGTGTTAAGTGTTGTTAAAGTCTGTCATATCATGTGTTAATATGTGTTAATATGTGTTACGGCTGTCATATGAGGTGTTAACATGTGTTACGACTTTTATATCATGTGTTAACATTTGTTACGACTTTCATTTCATATGCTAACATGTGTTACGGCTGTCATATAATGTGTTAACACATGTTACGTCTGTCATATCATGTGTTTATATGTGTTGCGGTTGTCATATGTGTTAACATGTGTTACGATTGTCATTGCATGTGTCAACATGTATTACGGCTGTCATATCATGTGTTAACATGTGTAACGGCTTTCATATCATGTTTTAACATGTGTTACGACTTTCATATCATTTACGGGTTATAAGTTGTAAGAGTAGTTTGCAGAAGACGCGTTTCAGGTTACGCTTTAAGTTTTAGGTTTAACAATTAACGTTTTAGGTTTAAAGTTTTATGTTTAATGTAAGCCCTGCTAGGGGGGAATACCTAAAATCTACCCTTCTAGGCTTAACTAACTAATCTGTCCGGTCAGTGCAACCGTGGTAGAACCCACAGTGGTTAAACCCTAACCTTAGTCTAAATAATAAGCTACTAAATAAAACAAAAACTTTTAACAATTTAATAAAATTTATTGCATGGAACCAAAAGTTATAAAAAAAGAATAGATATAAACTGACACAAAACAGAACCAAACGAAACAAACTTTTTACATCAAACACAACACCCAATTTCGGACTACGTCCAGGACTACGACGAACACAAACACAAAATAAATATGGCTGGATGGTGCGAATTTGCTATTCTTTTCACCCGATGACCAGAGAGACTGCCTGCTCCCTTCACCGCAGCTTTCCACACAAAAGGCAGAGTTGAACAAGCCGGAAACCGACTTCCACACACCTCACACGCTACACGTAAACAAATAGTCCCTAATTCACGGATAACAAACCAAACACGACGGAACATGCAACAGAATATTATAAAAAGACACTTACTATAAACAATGACAACAATATAAACGAAATATATATAAACTAGCTATAACCAGGGACATAGACAGTGAGACAGCGGCGCCATAATACGGGACTACACAACTAAAAACGACGAACCATTTACGACATGAAACGAAACGATACATTCGCCTTCTAAGTTACAAATAATAAAAATACACTCCAGCCGCTCACATACACGCCCCTTAAAGCTTGCGGTCACCGCAAGCTAACAAAATTGAAAAAAACAGCCCACAGGGCATAATCATAAATGTTACAACAAAACAACTTTGCAGGAAGAACTTGCAAAAAAATCAGCCCACCGGGCACAATCATAAATATTACAAAAAAACAATCTTTGCCAGAAAATCAGCCCACAGGGCCTAATCATATATGTTACAAAAAAATTTGCAAAAGAACTTGCAACAAAAATCAGCCCACCGGGCACAATCATAAATTTTACCAAAAAAACATTGTCACAAAAATCAGCCCACAGGGCACAATCACAAGTCTAGCCTACTAGGGACTCTGCGCTCCCTGACCGACCTACGCAGAGGTATGTCAGGTACTGTGGGGTTACCGGCTGCTCTGGTCCCCGGCAATTGGACCTTATAAATAATGTGGCTGTAGCCTGGAGTAGCCGGCGGTATCACTTGGACCGGCCTTGGGGAGGGTGGTTGAGCCCGGGGAGGCACATATCTCCTGATCTGGGTGCTGGCCACCCGGCGGGTGCCAGAAGGGCCATCTTTCTTTTTAATGGCGTAACACCCGCCGGTGATCGGAGGTACTTCGACCACGACATAAACTGTCGGGCCGTACAGATCCGCCATTTTGTGCCTGCCCAGGGGGTGCTGCCTTAACAGGACCAGGTCGCCTATGGCCAGTTCAGCGGCTGGCCGGTTATTGGCCTGTCTGTCCCTCTTGGTGGCCTCTATTTGCAGCCTCTCCTGGGCTAGTTTGTGCAGGCTGGCCAGTCGTGTTAGGTGGCCCTGGAGGTAATCTCCAGCACCACCACTATTTGCCGGAGGGGCTTGATTTAAAAATAGGTCCAAGGGGATGGCTGCCTCCCGCCCAAACAACAGCTGGAACGGGGAGAAACCTGTTGACGAGTGCGGGGTTGTGTTGTAGAGGAAGACCAGCTCGGTCAGGTACCGAGGCCAGTCCTTTTTCTTGTCAACAGGTAGGGTCCGAAGCAGATCGTGTAGGGTCCGGTTGAACCTCTCTGCTTGGCCGTTTCCTTGGGGGTGGTATGCCGTTGTTCGGGACCTCTGTATCCCATAATGGTCGCACAGTTCGTGTATCACGGCTGCCCCAAAGCATTTGCCCTGGTCCGAGTGTAGTCGCCTGGGGACACCGTAGTGAACTATCCAGTTCTGCACCAGGGCCTTCGCCACGGTTTTGGCAGTCTGGTCCTTCGTCGGAACAGCAACTGTCCACTTGGTGAAAACATCGGTGAGAATCAATACATCCTCCGTACCGTCTGCCGCTTTGTCCATCAGGGTGAAGTCGACTGCCACAACCTCTAGGGGCATGGTGGCCAAAAGATGACCTTTTGGCTGGTGCACCTTCAGACTGGTCATTTTCGCGTGCTGGCAGCGGTCACATGCCTGGCAGTACTGGCGTATATCTGCCTCCATCCCCGGCCAGTAGCATCGTTGCCGTAACAGCTGCAGGCAGCGGTCTGGTCCTTGGTGGCCGTTGTCGTTGTGACTTAGACGGAGTACCTCTGGTCGTAGTTGATTGGGGATAACGCATTGTGCGATTTCCCCTTGACCTGGCAGTTTCACTGTGCGCTGCAGGATACCGTCTTTCAACCTGAGTCTCGACTTTTGTCTCAGGAGAATCTGGGCTGGGAGTGATAAAGTGGAAGAATGTAATCTGTGGCCGGGCGTCAGGAAGGGTAGGATCTCCTGGATGGTTGAGTCTACCTGTTGGGCATTCTTCACATCAGCCGGTAAGGCCGAAGACAGGAAATTGCAGTGGGCCTCCAGAGGGACAGGTTGAGGTGTTGATATTGCCACCTCTGGTGGGACCCGTGTGGTGACCTGGTACACTCCGGAGTACTGGACCTCTGGATCTCTGGCTGCAGGCTTGTCCACAGGAAACCTGGACAGGGCATCCGCATTGGCATTGGATTTGCCGGACCTGTATTTTACTTCGAAGTCGAAGACATCTAGGTCAGCAATCCAGCGGTGCTCAGTTGCACCGGTCTTAGATGATTTAATGTAGCTAAGCGGATTGTTGTCTGTCAGTACCAATGTCTTGCTGCCCAGCAAATACCCTCTGAATTTTTCGGCCATGGCCCACTTCAAAGCCAAAAGTTCTAACTTGAGGGCACTATAGTTTTTCATGTTTTTTTCATTTACTCTAAGTGACCGGCTGGCGAAGGCTATTACCTTCACCCCATCCGCTTGTTTCTGGCTTAGGACTGCACCCAAACCGTAGCTGCTGGCATCTGTCTCTAGAATAAAGGGTAGGGTAAAGTCAGGGTAACCCAGAACAGGCGTGGTGGTTAAGGCCGTCTTAAGCCGGTTAAAGGCTGACTGTTGTTCTGGGCCCCACAGGTTGGTTATGTCCTGCCGTTTGTTACGCTTGCCGAATTGTTCATGAGTATTGGTGACCACTTGGTGAAGGGGCTGTGCTATGTTGGCAAAACCTTTAACAAATCTTCGGTAGTAGCTGGCAAGGCCCAAGAAAGAACGGAGTTCTTTTAGGGTCTTTGGGGGCTGCCACTCGCTGATGGCTGTAATTTTCCCTGGGTCAGTCTTCACGCCATCCTTGGACACCACATGTCCCAGGTAGTGCACGCTCTCCGCCCCAAACACACATTTCTCAGGGTTAAGTTTGAGACCGATATCCCTCAGTCGTGCGAGTATTGTGCGCAGGTTGGCCAGGTGTGAGATGAAGTCTGGGGCATATATCAGGATGTCATCCAGATAGGCCAGCATGATTCTCATGATGTGCTCACTCATTACCCCTTGCATTAATCTGGAAAAAGTCTGGACGGCGCCACATAGGCCAAATGGCATTCTGGTCCACTGGTACAGACCAAAGGGTGTAACGAAGGCAGTCTTTTCTTGGTCTTCTTCAGCCATGGCAACCTGGTGGTAGCCACTGGCTAAGTCCAGCGTGGAGAAGAAGGTTGACCCCGCCAGGGCATCCAAAGTTTCATCGATTCGGGGCAGCGGGAACGCATCCTTCCGGGTTATGCCATTCAGCCTCCTGTAATCGCAGCATAACCGGATCTCGCCATTCTTTTTCTTCACGATGACCATTGGAGCTGCATAAGGGCTGGTGCTGGGTTGGATAATGCCCCTGGTAGTCAACCTTTCAATGTGTTCTTTAACCGCAGCGAACTCTGTAGGCGGAAGCCGGCGGTAGGGTAACGCTACTGGTATGTCACTGGTTAGTGGGATGCTGTGTTTAATTTTGTCCGTGAAACCCAACTGGTCGTCTGTCCAAGCAAAAACGTCTGTGAATTCCTGGAGTAATTCCTCCAGAGCCGCCCGCTGTGGTGGGTCTAGGGTTTCTGCCATCATGCTGGAAAACGAGGGCTCTGGCATGGAATCGTGGGTCTCGCTGGACAGGGATGAGTCTATGACCACCTCAGCAGCCAGAGAGTTGACCCTGAACTGCAGGTTTGGGGGGACCAGCTCGAACGGGTGGATTGTTGCTAGACAGGTCCTACTGGAGATGTAGACGGGCTCCTCAGACAGGTTAGCCACCTGTACCGAGAAGAATCCCTCACGGCAGGAAGTTAGGCCTGGCACCACGAGCAGGTCCGGATGAAATGGCTGTTCCAATGGCTGTACCAGCATGTCAGCCACCATTCTGGGGTCTCCTCCCGTCGCTCGAATGGTTGATATGCTCTTGGCAGGCACCAGAGTTCTCTCGCGGGGGCTGAGGGCTTTGCCCTCTCGCCATACCTTCGGTGTCGCAGCAGGTGGCTTGACCAGATGGGCCAATGTGGTCAGGTCTTGGAGAATGTTCATGCCCAGCAGGCAAGGTGGAGCTGGGCCGCCTGCTGGGTCTCTTATGACCAGGAACCCCTTGTCACAAAGTTTTTCTTTGTTGACTTCAATGTCAGTAATAAAATAGCCATTGTATGGGATGGCCAACCCATTTGCTGCTCTCAGGGATAGGTGGGTGCCTGTTTCTAGCACAATGTTTTTTAGGCTGCAGTTGAAAAATGTTTCTGTGACTGTGCTAACCTGGGAGCCACTGTCTATAACAGCAGTCACCGGTACACCTTCTAGGTAGATAGTCAGAGTGGGACAGTGTCCAACCAGTTTGTGTAGGGTGGAGCCTGGGCCTGGCCCCCCAGCAGTGGGACTCCGATCTACTGAGGGCCCCCGTTTTTTGCAAGCCGGCAATGACGGGCTAAGTGGCCTTGTTGGTGGCAATTGTAACATGTTCTTGTTTCCGCCTCTGGACGTCGGCGGAGTACCCTTCGACCAGCTGGCACTTGGGGAAAGGCAGCAGGGGGGTTCTGGGCCAAATGGGTCAACAGGGCTGACAGCTGCTCTGCTAGCCTGTCTACCTTGTCTTCCAGCTTGGATCTGGGCAAGGCTGGTTCTTCTTTGGGGCGGGCCTGTAGAGCTGCTACATAGGCAGGTTCTGCCCCTGGATCCTCATCTCCGGACCACCTGATGGCTGCGTCTCTTAGAGCCATAAAGGGGGTTTTGGGGTCGTGGAACACAAGTTCTTGGAGCTGACGTCGGACCGAGGACTGGCTCAGGTTTTCCAGGAACTGGTCCCGAAGAAATTCCGTGTCGGTCTGTGGGACCTGCAGGGTGCCCTGCCTTGCAACAAGGGTCTTGAATGCCCGGTGTAGGCGGTGTGAGTAGGCCCTCACTGACTCATGTGGGCCCTGTTGCACCGTTTGGAATTGAGCCATGAGCTGCGAGACGCTCCTCTTCTCGCCATACACCTCCCGGAGGAGCCTGATGGTGGCTTCCGGGTCGCGGTTCAGGTCGTCACCCCTGCAACTCAGCTCCTCCCGCACTGCCTCGCCCAGGTACTGCCAGAGGAGGTCCTTCTGCTCATCGGCCGTGAGATCCTTCCTGACCTTCCAGGCAGCCCGGACTTCTTCAATGAAGCGATCCACCTCAGAGGCATGGCTGTCTCCATGAAATCTCCTAATGTGGACCTCCCTGGGTGGGACGATGATTATGTTGGTCGATGCAGCCTCCGCCATCTCGTCCTAATTGGGTGTTAAGACTACAAACAATTCCTACACTAAACAAAAACTAAACACATATGGTTCCAAAAAAAAAAGGGCCTATCAAGAACAAAAAAATTTATCTAAGATACCCCTAGCCCTATCAAAAAAACAAAAATTTAACTAGACTAAAGCACTGACCCCACTCGTGCTACCAATTTGTAAGCCCTGCTAGGGGGGAATACCTAAAATCTACCCTTCTAGGCTTAACTAACTAATCTGTCCGGTCAGTGCAACCGTGGTAGAACCCACAGTGGTTAAACCCTAACCTTAGTCTAAATAATAAGCTACTAAATAAAACAAAAACTTTTAACAATTTAATAAAATTTATTGCATGGAACCAAAAGTTATAAAAAAAGAATAGATATAAACTGACACAAAACAGAACCAAACGAAACAAACTTTTTACATCAAACACAACACCCAATTTCGGACTACGTCCAGGACTACGACGAACACAAACACAAAATAAATATGGCTGGATGGTGCGAATTTGCTATTCTTTTCACCCGATGACCAGAGAGACTGCCTGCTCCCTTCACCGCAGCTTTCCACACAAAAGGCAGAGTTGAACAAGCCGGAAACCGACTTCCACACACCTCACACGCTACACGTAAACAAATAGTCCCTAATTCACGGATAACAAACCAAACACGACGGAACATGCAACAGAATATTATAAAAAGACACTTACTATAAACAATGACAACAATATAAACGAAATATATATAAACTAGCTATAACCAGGGACATAGACAGTGAGACAGCGGCGCCATAATACGGGACTACACAACTAAAAACGACGAACCATTTACGACATGAAACGAAACGATACATTCGCCTTCTAAGTTACAAATAATAAAAATACACTCCAGCCGCTCACATTAATATTTTAGGTTTTATGTTTTTTGTGTTACCAGTTACGAGTTGCAGGTTACAGGTTACGGTTTCACGGTTACCGGTTACGGTTTTTGCAGTTTACCAGTTATGTTTTCGGTTTAAGGTTTAACGTTTTAGCGTTTTGGGTTAACGTTTTAGGTTTAATGATTTAGGTTTAACCTCTTAGGTTCAATAATTTAGGTTACGGGTTACGAGTTACAGGTTATAAGTTGCAGGTTACGGATAGCGAGTTGCAGGTTACCGCTTTGCAGTTTGCGGGTTACGTTTCAAGTTTTAAGTTTTTGGTTTTAGGTTTAAGTTTTTCTGATTTCAGGTTTTCGGTTTAATGTTTAAGGTTTCAGATTTCTGGATTTCAGTTTTCAGTTTGATATTTTAGGTTTAACATTTAGGTTACTAGTTACGAGTTGCAGGTTAAGAGTTGCAGTTTTCGGTTACTTGTTACGAACTGCACGTTACAGGTTACGAATTACGAATTGTCTGTTACGTGTTTCAGGTTACGTTTTACGTTTTTTGCAGTTTAGGTGTTGGGTTTTAGGTTTTAGATTTCTGGTTTTCTAATTTAGGTTTAACGTTTCAGGGTTTCATTTTAAGTTTTAACGTTATAGGTTTAACTTTTAGGTTTAACATTATAGGTTAAACGTTGTAGGTTTTGGGTTTAAGATTGTAGGTTTAACGTTTTAGGTTTAACGTTTTAGGTTTAACGTTTTAGGTTTAACGTTTTAGGTTTAACATTTTAGGTTTACCGTTTTAGGTTCAATTTAAACGTTTTAGATTTCAGGTTTTAGTTTTAATGTTTTATGGTTTATGTTTATTGATTTAGGTTTAAGGCTTTAGGTGTTTATATTTAGGTTTTAGGTTTTCGGTCTTTGGCGTTTTGAAAAAAAATTCGAACTAATGTTGTACTTATGTACTTGCAGTTTCTATAGCAGTTCTTGTTTTAACGAGATAAGGTTGCAAGCCTTATATTTCAACCCCCAACCTGGAGGACCAGTGTGCTAGCTTTGGTCTGATCCCTACCCACGAAGATCTTCCCAGCTTGGTGCGGGTTACGGTATTCGAGCTACGGGGTGCGCGTTACGGTATTCGAGCTACGGGGTGCGGGTTACGGTATTCGAGCTACGGTGTGCGGGTTACGGTATTCGAGCTACGGTTTGCGGGTTTCGGTATTCGAGCTACGGTGTGCGGGTTACGGTATTCGAGGTACGGTGTGCGGGTTACGGTATTCGAGCTACGGTGTGCGGGTTACGGTATTCGAGCTACGGTTTGCGGGTTTCGGTATTCGAGCTACGGTGTGCGGGTTACGGTATTCGAGGTACGGTGTGCGGGTTACGGTATTCGAGCTACGTTGTGCGGGTGACGGTATTCGAGCTACGGTGTGCGGGCTACGGTGTTCCGGCGACGGTGTGCGGGCTACGGTGTTCCGGCGACGGTGTTTGGGCGACGGTGTGCGGGCTACGGTGTTCGGGCGACGGTGTGCGGGCTACGGTGTTCGGGCGACGGTGTGCGGGCTACGGTGTTCGGGCTACGGTGTGCGGGCTACGGTGTGCGGGCTACGGTGTTCGGGCGACGGTGTTCGGGCGACGGTGTGCGGGCTACGGTGTTCGAGCTACGGTGTGCGGGCTACGGTATTCGAGCTACGGTGTGCGGGTGACGGTATTCGAGCTACGGTGTGCGGGTGACGGTATTCGAGCTACGGTGTGCGGGTGACGGTATTCGAGCTACGGTGTGCGGGTGACGGTATTCGAGCTACGGTGTGCGGGTGACGGTATTCGAGCTACGGTGTGCGGGTGACGGTATTCGAGCTACGGCGTGCGGGTGACGGTATTCGAGATACGGTGTGCGGGTGACGGTATTCGAGCTACGGTGTGCGGGTGACGGTATTCGAGCGACGGTGTGCGGGTTACGGTATTCGAGCGACGGTGTGCGGGTTACGGTATTCGAGCGACGGTGTGCGGGTTACGGTATTCGAGCGACGGTGTGCGGGTTACGGTGTTCGGGCGACGGTGTGCGGGTTACGGTATTCGGGCGACGGTGTGCGGGTTACGGTGTTCGGGCGACGGTGTTCGGGCTACGGTGTTCGGGCGACGGTGTGCGGGCTACGGTGTTCGGGCGACTTTGTGCGGGCGACGGTGTGCGGGCGACGGTGTGCGGGCGACGGTGTGCGGGCGACGGTGTTCGGGCGACGGTGTGCGTGCTACGGTGTTCGGGCGACGGTGTGCGGGCTACGGTGGTCGGGCGACGGTGTGCGGGCTACGGTGTTCGGGCGACGGTGTGCGGGCTACGGTATTCGGGCGACGGTGTGCGGGCTACGGAGTTCGGGCGACGGTGTGCGGGCTACGGTGTTCGGGCGACGGTGTGCGGGCTACGGTGTTCGGGCGACGGTGTGCGGGCTACGGTGTTCGGGAGACGGTGTGCGGGCTACGGTGTTCGGGCGACGGTGTGCGGGC
The DNA here is from genome assembly GCF_028476545.2 of Physella acuta. Classification (NCBI taxonomy): domain Eukaryota; kingdom Metazoa; phylum Mollusca; class Gastropoda; family Physidae; genus Physella; species Physella acuta. The sequence continues at coordinate 140,446 of NW_026732705.1, read as the reverse complement.
TACGGTGTTCGGGCGACGGTGTGCGGGCTACGGTGTTCGGGCGACGGTGTGCGGGCTACGGTGTTCGGGCGACGGTGTGCGGGCTACGGTGTTCCGGCGACGGTGTGCGGGCTACGGTGTGCGGGCTACGGTGTTCGGGCGAAGGTGTGCGGGCTACGGTGTTCGGGCGACGGTGTGCGGGCTACGGTATTCGGGCGACGGTGTGCGGGCTACGGTGTTCGGGCGACGGTGTGCGGGCTACGGTGTTCGGGCGACGGTGTGCGGGCTACGGTGTTCGGGCGACGGTGTGCGGGCTACGGTGTGCGGGCTACGGTGTGCGGGCTACGGTGTTCGGGCGACGGTGTGCGGGCTACGGTGTTCGGGCGACGGTGTGCGGGCTACGGTGTTCGGGAGACGGTGTGCGGGCTACGGTGTTCGGGCGACGGTGTGCGGGCTACGTTGTTCGGGCGACGGTGTGCGGGCTACGGTGTTCGGGCGACGGTGTGCGGGCTACGGTGTTCGGGCGACGGTGTGCGGGCTACGGTGTTCGGGCGACGGTGTGCGGGCTACGGTGTTCGGGCGACGGTGTGCGGGCTACGGTGTTCGGGCTACGGTGTGCGGGCTACGGTGTTCGGGCTACGGTGTGCGGGTATCGGTATTCGAGCTACGGTGTGCGGGTTACGGTATTCGAGCTACGGGGTGCGGGTTACGGTATTCGGGCTATGGTGTGCGGGTTACGGTATTCGAGCTAAGGTGTGCGGGTTACGGTATTCGAGCTACGGTGTGCGGGTTACGGTATTCGAGCTACGGGGTGCGGGTTACGGTATTCGGGCTACGGTGTGCGGGTTACGGTATTCGAGCTAAGGTGTGCGGGTTACGGTATTCGAGCTACGGTGTGCGGGTTACGGTATTCGAGCTACGGGGTGCGTGTTACGGTATTCGCGCTACGGGGTGCGGGTTACGGTATTCGAGCTACGGGGTGCGAGTTACGGTATTCGAGCTACGGGGTGCGGGTTACGGTATTCGAGCTACGGTGTGCGGGTTACGGTATTCGAGCTACGGTTTGCGGGTTTCGGTATTCGAGCTACGGTGTGCGGGTTACGGTATTCGAGGTACGGTGTGCGGGTTACGGTATTCGAGCTACGTTGTGCGGGTGACGGTATTCGAGCTACGGTGTGCGGGTGTAGGTATTCGAGTTACGGTGTGCGGGTTACGGTATTCGAGCTACGTTGTGCGGGTGACGGTATTCGAGCTACGGTGTGCGGGTGACGGTATTCGAGCTACGGTGTGCGGGTGACGGTATTCGAGCTGTGGTGAGCGGGCTACGGTGTTCCGGCGACGGTGTGCGGGCTACGGTGTTCCGGCGACGGTGTGCGGGCTACGGTGTTCGGGCGACGGTGTGCGGGCTACGGTGTTCGGGCGACGGTGTGCGGGCTACGGTGTTCGGGCGACGGTGTGCGGGCTACGGTGTTCGGGCTACGGTGTGCGGGCTACGGTGTTCGGGCGACGGTGTGCGGGCTACGGTGTTCGGGCGACGGTGTGCGGGCTACGGTGTTCGAGCTACGGTGTGCGGGCTACGGTATTCGAGCTACGGTGTGCGGGTGACGGTATTCGAGCTACGGTGTGCGGGTGACGGTATTCGAGCTACGGTGTGCGGGTGACGGTATTCGAGCTACGGTGTGCGGGTGACGGTATTCGAGCTACGGTGTGCGGGTGACGGTATTCGAGCTACGGCGTGCGGGTGACGGTATTCGAGATACGGTGTGCGGGTGACGGTATTCGAGCTACGGTGTGCGGGTGACGGTATTCGAGCGACGGTGTGCGGGTTACGGTATTCGAGCGACGGTGTGCGGGTTACGGTATTCGAGCGACGGTGTGCGGGTTACGGTATTCGAGCGACGGTGTGCGGGTTACGGTATTCGAGCGACGGTGTGCGGGTTACGGTATTCGGGCGACGGTGTGCGGGTTACGGTATTCGGGCGACGGTGTGCGGGTTACGGTGTTCGGGCGACGGTGTGCGGGTTACGGTGTTCGGGCGACGGTGTGCGGGTTACGGTGTTCGGGCGACGGTGTGCGGGTTACGGTGTTCGGGCGACGGTGTTCGGGCTACGGTGTTCGGGCGACGGTGTGCGGGCTACGGTGTTCGGGCGACTTTGTGCGGGCGACGGTGTGCGGGCGACGGTGTTCGGGCGACGGTGTGCGGGCGACGGTGTTCGGGCGACGGTGTGCGGGCGACGGTGTGCGTGCTACGGTGTTCGGGCGACGGTGTGCGGGCTACGGTGGTCGGGCGACGGTGTGCGGGCTACGGTGTTCCGGCGACGGTGTGCGGGCTACGGTGTGCGGGCTACGGTGTTCGGGCGACGGTGTGCGGGCTACGGTGTTCGGGCGACGGTGTGCGGGCTACGGTATTCGGGCGACGGTGTGCGGGCTACGGTGTTCGGGCGACGGTGTGCGGGCTACGGTGTTCGGGCGACGGTGTGCGGGCTACGGTGTTCGGGCGACGGTGTGCGGGCTACGGTGTGCGGGCTACGGTGTGCGGGCTACGGTGTTCGGGCGACGGTGTGCGGGCTACGGTGTTCGGGCGACGGTGTGCGGGCTACGGTGTTCGGGAGACGGTGTGCGGGCTACGGTGGTCGGGCGACGGTGTGCGGGCTACGGTGTTCGGGCGACGGTGTGCGGGCTACGGTGTTCGGGCGACGGTGTGCGGGCTACGGTGTTCGGGCGACGGTGTGCGGGCTACGGTGTTCGGGCGACGGTGTGCGGGCTACGGTGTTCGGGCGACGGTGTGCGGGCTACGGTGTTCGGGCGACGGTGTGCGGGCTACGGTGTTCGGGCGACGGTGTGCGGGCTACGGTGTTCGGGCGACGGTGTGCGGGCTACGGTGTTCGGGCTACGGTGTGCGGGCTACGGTGTTCGGGCTACGGTGTGCGGGTTACGGTGTTCGAGCTACGGGGTGCGGGTTACGGTATTCGGGCTACGGTGTGCGGGTTACGGTATTCGAGCTACGGTGTGCGGGTTACGGTATTCGAGCTACGGTGTGCGGGTTACGGTATTCGAGCTACGGTGTGCGGGCGACGGTGTGCGTGCTACGGTGTTCGGGCGACGGTGTGCGGGCTACGGTGGTCGAGCTACGGTGTGCGGGCTACGGTGTTCGGGCGACGGTGTGCGGGCTACGGTATTCGGGCGACGGTGTGCGGGCTACGGAGTTCGGGCGACGGTGTGCGGGCTACGGTGTTCGGGCGACGGTGTGCGGGCTACGGTGTTCGGGCGACGGTGTGCGGGCTACGGTGTGCGGGCTACGGTGTGCGGGCTACGGTGTTCGGGCGACGGTGTGCGGGCTACGGTATTCGGGCGACGGTGTGCGGGCTACGGTGTTCGGGAGACGGTGTGCGGGCTACGGTGTTCGGGCGACGGTGTGCGGGCTACGGTGTTCGGGCGACGGTGTGCGGGCTACGGTGTTCGGGCGACGGTGTGCGGGCTACGGTGTTCGGGCGACGGTGTGCGGGCTAAGGTGTTCGGGCGACGGTGTGCGGGCTACGGTGTTCCGGCGACGGTGTGCGGGCTACGGTGTGCGGGCTACGGTGTTCGGGCGACGGTGTGCGGGCTACGGTGTTCGGGCGACGGTGTGCGGGCTACGGTATTCGGGCGACGGTGTGCGGGCTACGGTGTTCGGGCGACGGTGTGCGGGCTACGGTGTTCGGGCGACGGTGTGCGGGCTACGGTGTTCGGGCGACGGTGTGCGGGCTACGGTGTGCGGGCTACGGTGTGCGGGCTACGGTGTTCGGGCGACGGTGTGCGGGCTACGGTGTTCGGGCGACGGTGTGCGGGCTACGGTGTTCGGGAGACGGTGTGCGGGCTACGGTGTTCGGGCGACGGTGTGCGGGCTACGTTGTTCGGGCGACGGTGTGCGGGCTACGGTGTTCGGGCGACGGTGTGCGGGCTACGGTGTTCGGGCGACGGTGTGCGGGCTACGGTGTTCGGGCGACGGTGTGCGGGCTACGGTGTTCGGGCGACGGTGTGCGGGCTACGGTGTTCGGGCTACGGTGTGCGGGCTACGGTGTGCGGGCTACGGTGTTCGGGCTACGGTGTGCGGGTATCGGTATTCGAGCTACGGTGTGCGGGTTACGGTATTCGAGCTACGGGGTGCGGGTTACGGTATTCGGGCTATGGTGTGCGGGTTACGGTATTCGAGCTAAGGTGTGCGGGTTACGGTATTCGAGCTACGGTGTGCGGGTTACGGTATTCGAGCTACGGGGTGCGGGTTACGGTATTCGGGCTACGGTGTGCGGGTTACGGTATTCGAGCTAAGGTGTGCGGGTTACGGTATTCGAGCTACGGTGTGCGGGTTACGGTATTCGAGCTACGGGGTGCGTGTTACGGTATTCGCGCTACGGGGTGCGGGTTACGGTATTCGAGCTACGGGGTGCGAGTTACGGTATTCGAGCTACGGGGTGCGGGTTACGGTATTCGAGCTACGGTGTGCGGGTTACGGTATTCGAGCTACGGTTTGCGGGTTTCGGTATTCGAGCTACGGTGTGCGGGTTACGGTATTCGAGGTACGGTGTGCGGGTTACGGTATTCGAGCTACGTTGTGCGGGTGACGGTATTCGAGCTACGGTGTGCGGGTGTAGGTATTCGAGGTACGGTGTGCGGGTTACGGTATTCGAGCTACGTTGTGCGGGTGACGGTATTCGAGCTACGGTGTGCGGGTGACGGTATTCGAGCTACGGTGTGCGGGTGACGGTATTCGAGCTGTGGTGTGCGGGCTACGGTGTTCCGGCGACGGTGTGCGGGCTACGGTGTTCCGGCGACGGTGTGCGGGCTACGGTGTTCGGGCGACGGTGTGCGGGCTACGGTGTTCGGGCGACGGTGTGCGGGCTACGGTGTTCGGGCGACGGTGTGCGGGCTACGGTGTTCGGGCTACGGTGTGCGGGCTACGGTGTTCGGGCGACGGTGTGCAGGCTACGGTGTTCGGGCGACGGTGTGCGGGCTACGGTGTTCGAGCTACGGTGTGCGGGCTACGGTATTCGAGCTACGGTGTGCGGGTGACGGTATTCGAGCTACGGTGTGCGGGTGACGGTATTCGAGCTACGGTGTGCGGGTGACGGTATTCGAGCTACGGTGTGCGGGTGACGGTATTTGAGCTACGGTGTGCGGGTGACGGTATTCGAGCTACGGCGTGCGGGTGACGGTATTCGAGATACGGTGTGCGGGTGACGGTATTCGAGCTACGGTGTGCGGGTGACGGTATTCGAGCGACGGTGTGCGGGTTACGGTATTCGAGCGACGGTGTGCGGGTTACGGTATTCGAGCGACGGTGTGCGGGTTACGGTATTCGAGCGACGGTGTGCGGGTTACGGTATTCGGGCGACGATGTGCGGGTTACGGTATTCGGGCGACGGTGTGCGGGTTACGGTGTTCGGGCGACGGTGTGCGGGTTACGGTGTTCGGGCGACGGTGTGCGGGTTACGGTGTTCGGGCGACGGTGTGCGGGTTACGGTGTTCGGGCGACGGTGTTCGGGCTACGGTGTTCGGGCGACGGTGTTCGGGCGACTTTGTGCGGGCGACGGTGTGCGGGCGACGGTGTTCGGGAGACGGTGTGCGGGCAACGGTGTTCGGGCGACGGTGTGCGGGCGACGGTGTGCGTGCTACGGTGTTCGGGCGACGGTGTGCGGGCTACGGTGGTCGGGCGACGGTGTGCGGGCTACGGTGTTCCGGCGACGGTGTGCGGGCTACGGTGTGCGGGCTACGGTGTTCGGGCGACGGTGTGCGGGCTACGGTGTTCGGGCGACGGTGTGCGGGCTACGGTATTCGGGCGACGGTGTGCGGGCTACGGTGTTCGGGCGACGGTGTGCGGGCTACGGTGTTCGGGCGACGGTGTGCGGGCTACGGTGTTCGGGCGACGGTGTGCGGGCTACGGTGTGCGGGCTACGGTGTGCGGGCTACGGTGTTCGGGCGACGGTGTGCGGGCTACGGTGTTCGGGCGACGGTGTGCGGGCTACGGTGTTCGGGAGACGGTGTGCGGGCTACGGTGGTCGGGCGACGGTGTGCGGGCTACGGTGTTCGGGCGACGGTGTGCGGGCTACGGTGTTCGGGCGACGGTGTGCGGGCTACGGTGTTCGGGCGACGGTGTGCGGGCTACGGTGTTCGGGCGACGGTGTGCGGGCTACGGTGTTCGGGCGACGGTGTGCGGGCTACGGTGTTCGGGCGACGGTGTGCGGGCTACGGTGTTCGGGCGACGGTGTGCGGGCTACGGTGTTCGGGCGACGGTGTGCGGGCTACGGTGTTCGGGCTACGGTGTGCGGGCTACGGTGTTCGGGCTACGGTGTGCGGGTTACGGTGTTCGAGCTACGGGGTGCGGGTTACGGTATTCGGGCTACGGTGTGCGGGTTACGGTATTCGAGCTACGGTGTGCGGGTTACGGTATTCGAGCTACGGTGTGCGGGTTACGGTATTCGAGCTACGGGGTGCGGGTTACGGTATTCGGGCTACGGTGTGCGGGTTACGGTATTCGCGCTACGGGGTGCGGGCTACGGTATTCGAGCTACGGGGTGCGCGTTACGGTATTCGAGCTACGGGGTGCGGGTTACGGTATTCGAGCTACGGTGTGCGGGTTACGGTATTCGAGCTACGGTTTGCGGGTTTCGGTATTCGAGCTACGGTGTGCGGGTTACGGTATTCGAGGTACGGTGTGCGGGTTACGGTATTCGAGCTACGTTGTGCGGGTGACGGTATTCGAGCTACGGTGTGCGGATGTAGGTATTCGAGGTACGGGGTGTGGGTTACGGTATTCGAGCTACGTTGTGCGGGTGACGGTATTCGAGCTACGGTGTGCGGGTGACGGTATTCGAGCTACGGTGTGCGGGTGACGGTATTCGAGCTATGGTGTGCGGGCTACGGTGTTCCGGCGACGGTGTGCGGGCTACGGTGTTCCGGCGACGGTGTGCGGGCTACGGTGTTCGGGCGACGGTGTGCGGGCTACGGTGTTCGGGCGACGGTGTGCGGGCTACGGTGTTCGGGCTACGGTGTGCGGGCTACGGTGTTCGGGCGACGGTGTGCGGGCTACGGTGTTCGGGCGACGGTGTGCGGGCTACGGTGTTCGAGCTACGGTGTGCGGGCTACGGTATTCGAGCTACGGTGTGCGGGTTACGGTATTCGAGCTACGGTGTGCGGGTTACGGTATTCGAGCTACGTCGTGCGGGTTACGGTATTCGAGCTACGGTGTGCGGGTGACGGTATTCGAGCTACGGTGTGCGGGTGACGGTATTCGAGCTACGGTGTGCGGGTGACGGTATTCGAGCTACGGTGTGCGGGTGACGGTATTCGAGCTACGGTGTGCGGGTGACGGTATTCGAGCTACGGTGTGCGGGTGACGGTATTCGAGCTACGTTGTGCGGGTTACGGTATTCGAGCTACGGTGTGCGGGTTACGGTATTCGAGCTACGGTGTGCGGGTTACGGTATTCGAGCTACGTTGTGCGGGTTACGGTATTCGAGCTACGGTTTGCGGGTTACGGTATTCGAGCGACGGTGTGCGGGTTACGGTATTCGAGCGACGGTTTGCGGGTTACGGTATTCGAGCGACGGTGTGCGGGTTACGGTATTCGGGCGACGGTGTGCGGGTTACGGTATTCGGGCGACGGTGTGCGGGTTACGGTATTCGGGCGACGGTGTGCGGGTTACGGTGTTCGGGCGACGGTGTGCGGGTTACGGTGTTCGGGCGACGGTGTGCGGGTTACGGTGTTCGGGCGACGGTGTTCGGGCGACGGTGTGCGGGCTACGGTGTTCGGGCGACTTTGTGCGGGCGACGGTGTGCGGGCGACGGTGTTCGGGCGACGGTGTTCGGGCTACGGTGTTCGGGCGACGGTGTGCGGGCTACGGTGTTCGGGCGACTTTGTGCGGGCGACGGTGTGCGGGCGACGGTGTTCGGGCGACGGTGTGCGGGCGACGGTGTTCGGGCGACGGTGTGCGGGCGACGGTGTGCGTGCTACGGTGTTCGGGCGACGGTGTGCGGGCTAGGGTGGTCGGGCGACGGTGTGCGGGCTACGGTGTTCCGGCGACGGTGTGCGGGCTACGGTGTGCGGGCTACGGTGTTCGGGCGACGGTGTGCGGGCTACGGTGTTCGGGCGACGGTGTGCGGGCTACGGTGTTCGGGCGACGGTGTGCGGGCTACGGTGTTCGGGCGACGGTGTGCGGGCTACGGTGTTCGGGCGACGGTGTGCGGGCTACGGTGTTCGGGCGACGGTGTGCGGGCTACGGTGTGCGGGCTACGGTGTGCGGGCTACGGTGTTCGGGCGACGGTGTGCGGGCTACGGTGTTCGGGCGACGGTGTGCGGGCTACGTTGTTCGGGCGACGGTGTGCGGGCTACGGTGTTCGGGCGACGGTGTGCGGGCTACGGTGTTCGGGCGACGCTGTGCGGGCTACGGTGTTCGGGCGACGGTGTGCGGGCTACGGTGTTCGGGCGACGGTGTGCGGGCTACGGTGTTCGGGCTACGGTGTGCGGGTATCGGTATTCGAGCTACGGTGTGCGGGTTACGGTATTCGAGCTACGGGGTGCGGGTTACGGTATTCGGGCTACGGTGTGCGGGTTACGGTATTCGAGCTAAGGTGTGCGGGTTACGGTATTCGAGCTACGGTGTGCGGGTTACGGTATTTGAGCTACGGGGTGCGTGTTACGGTATTCGCGCTACGGGGTGCGGGTTACGGTATTCGAGCTTCGGGGTGCGCGTTACGGTATTCGAGCTACGGGGTGCGGGTTACGGTATTCGAGCTACGGTGTGCGGGTTACGGTATTCGAGCTACGATTTGCGGGTTTCGGTATTCGAGCTACGGTTTGCGGGTTTCGGTATTCGAGCTACGGTGTGCGGGTTACGGTATGCGAGGTACGGTGTGCGGGTTACGGTATTCGAGCTACGTTGTGCGGGTGACGGTATTCGAGCTACGGTGTGCGGGTGTAGGTATTCGAGGTACGGTGTGCGGGTTACGGTATTCGAGCTACGTTGTGCGGGTGACGGTATTCGAGCTACGGTGTGCGGGTGACGGTATTCGAGCTACGGTGTGCGGGTGACGGTATTCGAGCTATGGTGTGCGGGCTACGGTGTTCCGGCGACGGTGTGCGGGCTACGGTGTTCCGGAGACGGTGTGCGGGCTACGGTGTTCGGGCGACGGTGTGCGGGCTACGGTGTTCGGGCGACGGTGTGCGGGCTACGGTGTTCGGGCGACGGTGTGCGGGCTACGGTGTTCGGGTACGGTGTGCGGGCTACGGTGTTTGGGCGACGGTGTGCGGGCTACGGTGTTCGGGCGACGGTGTGCGGGCTACGGTGTTCGAGCTACGGTGTGCGGGCTACGGTATTCGAGCTACGGTGTGCGGGTGACGGTATTCGAGCTACGTTGTGCGGGTTACGGTATTCGAGCTACGGTGTGCGGGTTACGGTATTCGAGCTACGGTGTGCGGGTTACGGTATTCGAGCTACGTTGTGCGGGTTACGGTATTCGAGCTACGGTTTGCGGGTTACGGTATTCGAGCTACGGTGTGCGGGTTACGGTATTCGAGCTACGGTTTGCGGGTTATGGCATTCGAGCTAGGGTTTGCGGGTTACGGTATTCGAGCTACGGTTTGCGGGTTACGGTATTCGAGCTACGGGGTGCTGGTTACGGTATTCGAGCTACGGTTTGCGGGTTACGGTATTCGAGCTACGGTGTGCGGGTTACGGTATTCGAGCTACGGTGTGCGGGTTACGGTATTCGAGCTACGGTGTGCGGGTTACGGTATTCGAGCTACGGTGTGCGGGTTACGGTATTCGAGCTACGTCGTGCGGGTTACGGTATTCGAGCTACGGTGTGCGGGTTACGGTATTTGAGCTACGGTGTGCGGGTTACGGTATTCGAGCTACGGTGTGCGGGTTACGGTATTCGAGCTACGGTGTGCGGGTTACGGTATTCGAGCTACGGTTTGCGGGTTACGGTGTTCGAGCTACGGTTTGCGGGTTACGGTATTCGAGCTACGGTTTGCGGGTTACGGTATTCGAGCTACGGTGTTCGGGTTACGGTATTCGAGCTACGGTTTGCGGGTTACGGTATTCGAGCTACGGTTTGCGGGTTACGGTATTCGAGCTACGGTTTGCGGGTTACGGTATTCGAGCTACGGTGTGCGGGTTACGGTATTCGAGCTACGGTGTGCGGGTGACGGTATTCGAGCTACGGTGTGCGGGTGACGGTATTCGAGCTACGTTGTGCGGGTTACGGTATTCGAGCTACGGTGTGCGGGTTACGGTATTCGAGCTACGGTGTGCGGGTTACGGTATTCGAGCTACGTTGTGCGGGTTACGGTATTCGAGCTACGGTTTGCGGGTTACGGTATTCGAGCTACGGTGTGCGGGTTACGGTATTCGAGCTACGGTTTGCGGGTTATGGCATTCGAGCTAGGGTTTGCGGGTTACGGTATTCGAGCTACGGTTTGCGGGTTACGGTATTCGAGCTACGGGGTGCTGGTTACGGTATTCGAGCTACGGTTTGCGGGTTACGGTATTCGAGCTACGGTGTGCGGGTTACGGTATTCGACCTACGGTGTGCGGGTTACGGTATTCGAGCTACGGTGTTCGGGTTACGGTATTCGAGCTACGGTGTGCGGGTTACGGTATTCGAGCTACGTCGTGCGGGTTACGGTATTCGAGCTACGGTGTGCGGGTTACGGTATTTGAGCTACGGTGTGCGGGTTACGGTATTCGAGCTACGGTGTGCGGGTTACGGTATTCGAGCTACGGTGTGCGGGTTACGGTATTCGAGCTACGGTTTGCGGGTTACGGTGTTCGAGCTACGGTTTGCGGGTTACGGTATTCGAGCTACGGTTTGCGGGTTACGGTATTCGAGCTACGGTGTGCGGGTTACGGTATTCGAGCTACGGTTTGCGGGTTACGGTATTCGAGCTACGGTTTGCGGGTTACGGTATTCGAGCTACGGTTTGCGGGTTACGGTATTCGAGCTACGGTTTGCGGGTTACGGTATTCGAGCTACGGTTTGCGGGTTACGGTATTCGAGCTACGGTTTGCGGGTTACGGTATTCGAGCTACGCTTTACGGTTTACGGTTTACGATTTACGATTTACGGTTTACGGTTTACGGTTTACGCTTTACGGTTTACGGTTTACGGTTTACGGTTTACGGTTTACGGTTTACGGTTTACGGTTCTCGTACTACAGGTTTTCGGGTGACAGGTTACGGTATTCGGGCTACGCGTTACGGTTAACGAATTACGGAAGGACAGTTACGGTGTTTCGGTAAACTTGTTACGGGTTACAGTGTACGAGTTACGGTGTTCGGGTTACGAAAAGTGGGTAACGGTTTACCATTCACGGAAAACGGTTTAACGGTTACGGTTTTTTGGTTACGGGTTAAGGTTCTCGAGCTACAGGTTTGCGGGTGACGTGTTACGTTATTCGGGCTACGGGTATTCGTTTACGGGTTAAAGTTTACGAGTTACGGAATGACAGTTACTTTTTTTCGGTAAACGTGTTGCCTTTTACGGTGTACGATTTACAAGTTACGGAATGACAGTTACGGTTTTTCGATAAACGTGTTACGGTTTACGGTTTACGATTTACCGTTGAAGGTTGACGGTGGACGGTGGACGGTGGACGGCGGACGGTGGACGGCGGACGGTGGGCGGTGGACGGATGACGGTTGACGGTTGACGGATTGACGGTTGACGGTTGACGGTTTACTTTTTATGGTTTACGGATTACGAGTTATGGTGTACGGTTACGAAGTACGGGTTACGGATTACCATTGCGGAAAACAGTTTTGACGGTTACGGTTTCTTGGTTACGGAATTCGGGCTATGGTTTGCGTGTTGCGGGTTACGGTTATTTGGTAACGGGTAACGGTTTACGAGTTACGGTATGACAGTTACGGTTTTTGGCGCTACAGGTTTGCGGCTGACGGGGTTACGTTATTCGGGCTACGGGTATACGTTTACGGGTTACGGTTTACGAGTTACGGAATGACAGTTACGGTTTTTCGGTAAACGTGTTACGGGTTACGGTGTACGGGTTACAAAGTACGGGTTACGGATTGCCATGCGAAAAAAAGTTTGACGGTTACAGTTTTTGGGTTTCGGGGTACGGTATTCGGGCTAAGGTTTGTGGGTTCCGGAATTCGATCTACGGTTTGCAGGTGGGGTTTACGGATTACCGTTCACGGAAAGCGGTTTGACGGTTACGGTTTTTGGGTTACGGGTTACGGTTCTCTGGCAACAGATTTGCGGGTTACGGGTTACGGATATTGGGTTAAGTTTTCGAGTTACGTGTTTACGAATATTCGGTTACGGGTTACGGTTTACGTGTTACGGAATGACAGTTACGGTTTTTCGGTAAACGTGTTGCCTGTTACGGATTACGGTTTACAAGTTATGGAATGACAGTTACGGTTTTTCGGTAAACGTGTTACGGTTTACGGGTTACCGTGTATAAGTTACGAAATACGGATAAAGAATTACCGGTTACGGATTACGAGCTACGGTTTGACGATTACGGAATTCGGGTGACTGGTTTCTGGTTACGGGTAATGGCGCACGGGTTACACAGTACGGGTTTACGGATTACCATTGCGGAAAACAGTTTGACGGTTATTGTTTCTGGGTTACGGAATTCGGGCTATGGTTTGCGTGTTGCGGGTTACGGTTATTTGGTTACGGTTTTCAAGTTCCATGTTTTCAGGGATTCGGTTACGGGTAATGGTTTACGACTTACGGAATGACAGTTACGGTTTTTCGGTAATTGTGTTACGGGTTACAGTGTATGGGTTACAAAGTACGGGTTACTGATTACCGTTTACGGAAAACAGTTTGACGGTTACGGTTTCTTGGTTACGGAATTCGGGCTATGGTTTGCGTGTTGCGGGTTACGGTTATTTGGTAATGGGTATTCGAGCTACGGTGTGCGGGTTACGGTATTCGAGCTACGGTGTGCGGGTTACGGTATTCGAGCTACGGTGTGCGGGTTACGGTATTCGAGCTACGGTGTGCGGGTTACGGTATTCGAGCTACGGTTTGCGGGTTACGGTTTACGGTTTACGGTTTACGGTTCTCGCACTACAGGTTTTCGGGTGACAGGTTACGGTATTCGGGCTACGCGTTACGGTTAACGAATTACGGAAGGACAGTTACGGTGTTTCGGTAAACATGTTACGGGTTACAGTGTACGGGTTACGGTGTTCGGGTTACGAAATATGGGTAACGGATTACCATTCACGGAAAACGGTTTAACGGTTACGGTTTTTTGGTTACGGGTTAAGGTTCTCGAGCTACGGTGTGCGGGTTACGGTATTCGAGCTACGGTGTGCGGGTTACGGTATTCGAGCTACGGTTTACGACTTACGGAATGACAGTTACGGTTTTTCGGTAATTGTGTTACGGGTTACAGTGTACGGGTTACAAAGTACGGGTTACGGATTACCGTTTACGGAAAACAGTTTGACGGTTACGGTTTCTGGGTTACTGGTTACGGTATTCTGGCTAACGCGTATTTGGTTACGGTTTTACAAGTTACGTTATGACGATTCTTCGGTAAACGTGTTGCGGGTTAAGGGTTGCGGAGTACGGCTTACTAAGTACGGCTTACGGATTAACTATAACGGGTTACCGATTGACGGTTACGGTTTTTGGGTTACGGTTCTCGTGCAACTGGTTTGCGGGTTACGGGTTACGGTTATTGGGTTACAGTTTTCGAGTTTACGTGTTTACGGATATTCAGTTACGGGTTACGGTTTACGAGTTAAGGAATGACAGTTACGGTTTTTCGGTAAACGTGTTACGGTTTACGGGTTACCGTTTACGGGTAACAAAGTACGGGTTACGGATTACAATGCGGAAAACAGTTTGACGGTTACGGTTTCTGGGTTACGGGTTACGGTATTCGGGCTACGGATTGAGGGTTTCGGAATTCGATCTACGGTTTGCAAGTAGCGGGTTGCGGGTTACGGTTTATGGAAATTACGGGTAATGCCGTACGGGATATAAAGTACGGGTTACGGATTACGGTTAGGGGTTACGGTTTGACGGTTACGGTTTTTCGGGTTACGGGTTACATTTATCGGGTTAGGGTTACGATGTAAGTGTTATGGGTAAAAAGTTAAGGGCTACGGTTTACGGGTACGGTTTGATGGTTACGGTTTTTTGAATTATTGGATACGGGTTACGATGTACGGATTACGTAGTACGAGTCACGAATTACCGGTTACGGTTTGGCGGTTTAGGTTTTTTGGTATACGGGTAAGATTTTAGAATTTATATATTATTTTGTTCATTTTAGGTTTAACGGTTCAGAGAGAAAATTTTAAATTTAACGTTTTAGGTTTATTTTTTAGGTTTGACGTTTAGGTTACTGGTTACGTGTTGTAGGTTGCGGGGAACAGTTTTTGTAGATTAACGCTTACATTTTATGTTTTAGACTTTAGATTTTAGATTTCAGATTTCTGGTTTTCGGTTAAGGTTTTCGGTTTTAAATTTTCAGGTTTAATAATTTAGGTTTAACATTTTATTTTACGAGTTGCAGGTTAATGGTTGCGAGTTGCAGGTTACGGGTTGCAGTTTATGGTTTTTGCAGTTTACCTGTTACTTTTTAATTTTTAGATTTATGGTTTTAGATTCCAGATTTTCGGTTTTCGGTTTAACGTTTTTGGTTTTACGGTTAAGGTTTAACATTTTAGGCTTACCGTTTTAGGTTTAAAGTTTAACGTTTTGGGTTTTAGGTTTAATGTTTAAGGTTTTATGTTTTATGTTTTATGTTTTTATACTTAGGTTTATTTTATACTTAGGTTTCTAACACCTGATGGCAGTCGAGTGACGGGTTACTGTTTACAGTTTACGGTTGGTCGATTACAGATTACGGTATACCGGTTACTAGTTGCGGGTTACGGTTTGTCGGTTTAGGTTTTCGGGTTACTCGTTACAGGTTACGGTATGACGATTACTATTTTCGGGTAACGGGTTACAATTTACCGGTTACTGATTTTGGGTTACAAGTAATGGGTTATCGATAACGGGTTACGGTTCATGGTTAATAGGTTACGGTTTGAGAGTTACGGTTTTTCGGGTTACGTGTTACGGATAATGCCTTACATGGTACGTGTAAAGATTTACGGTGTACTGATTTTCAGGTTGCTTGTTACGGGTTGGAGATTACATATTACGGGTTACGAGGTGAGGGTTACGGAATACGGTTACGGATAACCGGTTAATGGTTACGGTTTGTAGATTACGGTTTCTGGGATACGGGATACGGCCAACGGGTACGTATTACGTATTAAGGGTTACAGTTTACGTAAGCAGGTTACGGTTACAGGTTCGGTTTACATGTTAAGGTTTTGGGTTTAAGGTTACAGGTTACGGGTTACGTGTTACGGATTACGGATCGCGATTTGGCGGTTACGGTTTTCGAGTAACGTGTTTACGGGTATTCGATTACTGTTTACGGTTTGTGATTTACGAGTGACCGTTTGACAGTTAGTTTTTCTAATTACGTGTAGTGATTTACAGCTTGCGGGTTACGGTATTCGGGCTTCAGTTTGCGGGCTACCGGTTCCGGTATTCGGGCTATGGTTTGGGGTTACGAGTTAAGGTATTCAAACTACGGTTTAGGTTTTTTTATGTCGCGTGGTTACGCTTTAAGCTTTAGGTTTTAGATTTTATGTTGTCGCGTTTAAATTTAAAGTATTAGGTCGACATTTTAGGTTTAACGTTTCGGTTTAATATGTTAGGTTTAACCATTTATATAACGTGTGACGAATTGCAGGTTTCAGTTTACAAGATCTAGGTTACGGGTTACGAGTTGCAGGTTACGGTTTTTTTTATTACAAGCTGCAGGTTAACAGCCGCAGGTTAAGGGTTACGGTTTTCGCAGAATATCTGTTATAAGTTTAAAGTTTGATATTTTAGATTTCAGGTTTTCGGTTTAACTTTTTAAGATTAACATTTTAGGTTTAACATTATTTTAAGTTAAGGGTTACTAGTTGCAGATTGCAGGTTGCAAATTACGAGTTGTAGTTATTGAGTTACGGATTTTTATTTGCAGGTTACGTGTTACGGGTTACGACTTGCAGGTTAGGGTTTATGAATTGCAGATTACAGGTTACTGGTTGAGGTTTTTGCAGTTTTGGTATTACGCTATAAGTTTTAGGTTTAACTGTTAACGTTTTGAGTTTAAAGTTTTAGGTTTAATATTTTAGGTTTAATGTTTTATGTTACGGGTTGCGAGGTACGAGTTACGAGGTGCAGGTTACGGGTTACAGTTTCACGGTTACCGGTTACGGTTTTTACAGCTTACCGGTTATGTTTTACATTTTCAGTTTAATGTTTAACTTTAGGTTTAAGGTTTATGTTTAATATTTTGGGTTTAACGGGTTAGGTTTAATATTTTAGGTTACGGGTTTCTAGTTAGGGTTATTAGTTCCAGGTTACGAACAGCCAGTTGCAGTTTATGATTTGCAGGTGACAGGTCATGGTTTTTGCAGTTTGAGGGTTACGTTTCAAGTTTTTGGTTTTAGGTTTCTCTGATTTCGGAATTTTGGTTTTATTTTTAACGTTATAAATTCAACGTTTTAGGTGTAATGTTGTACGTTAACATTTTAGGTTTAATATTTAAGCTTTAATGTTTTATGGTACGGGTTAAGAGTTGCAGGTTACGGGTTACGGTTTGACGGTTACGGTTTTTGAGTGACGTGTTTACGGGTATTTGGTTACTGCTTACGGTTTGTGATTTATGAGTTACGGTATGACAGGTAATGTTTTTCGGATTATGTGTTACGGGTTACAGTTTGCGCGTTAAAGGTTACGTTGTACGGGTTGCGGGTTCATCGTTACGGCTTACGATGTAAGGGTTATGGTATACGGTTACGGATTACGGGTCACGGTTTGGAGGTTACGTTTTTTTTTTGTAATAGGGGTTACGTAATCGGGTTACGGATTACAGTTTCTCGTTTGACGGTTACGATTTTTCTTATACGGGTTACGGGTAACATGTTACGGATTACGTATTATGTGTTTCGGCATGACATTGTAGGTTTTTCGAGTTAATTGTTACGGGCTACGGTAAGTGGGTTATGGGTTACGGTATTCGGGTTACGGTTTGCGAGTTAAGGGTTACGGTTTGACGGTTACGGTTTTCGAGTAACGATATGAATGTAATGGATTACGGGTTAGATTTTGCGGGTTACGGGTTACTGTGTACAGGTAACGGGTAAAGAGTTGAGGGTTACGTTTTACGGGTACGGTTTAATGGTAACGGGTTTTCTGAGTACTGGTTACGGGTTACGATTTGCGGATTACGGTGTATGAGTTAGGGATTATCGGTTATGGGTTACGGTTTAGCATTTTCAGACACAAGTTAGGCTTTATGTTTTAGGTTTTAGGTTTTAGATTTCATATTGTGGGTTTTAGGTTTAACGATTAGGGGTTAACATTTTTGGTTTAACTTTTAGGTATAATATTTTAGTTTTTAACGTTTTTAGGTTACGGGTTACGAGTTGCAGGTTACGGGTTGCAGGTTACGGTTTACAGTTTTTGCAGTTTACGTGTTACGTTTTAAGTTTTAGGTTTTAGATTTCAGGTTTTCAGTTTTCGGTTTAATATTTTAGGTTTAAAGTTTAGGTGACTAGTTATGAGCTGCAGGTTTAACATTTTAGGTTTTATAACTAAGGTTTAACGTTTTAGTTTACATGTTGCATGTTGCAGGTTGCGGGTTACGAGTTTCAGGTTACAGGTTACGAGTTGCAGGTTATGATTTTTGCAGCTAACAGGTTCCGTTTTAAGTTTTAGAATTATGGTTTTAGATTTCAGGTTTTCCGTTTTCGGTTTATCGTTTTAGGTTTTACGATTTAGGTTGATCATTTTAGGTTTGACTTTTTAGGTTACGGGTTACGAGTTGGAGTTTACGTGTTACGGTTTTTGCAGTCAAGTGGTTACGCCTTAAACTGTAAGTTTTATGTTTTAGATTTCATGTCCGTTTTAGGTATAACGTTTTAGGGTGAACATTTTAGGTTTAACGTTTTAGTTTACGGGTTACGAGTTGTAGGTTGCAGTTTATGAATTGCAGGTTACGAGTTACGAGATGCAGGTTACTTGTTACGAACTGCACGTTACAGGTTACGAATTACGAATTGTCTGTTACGTGTTTCAGGTTACGTTTTACGTTTTTTGCAGTTTAGGTGTTGGGTTTTAGGTTTTAGATTTCTGGTTTTCTAATTTAGGTTTAACGTTTCAGGGTTTCATTTTAAGTTTTAACGTTATAGGTTTAACTTTTAGGTTTAACATTATAGGTTAAACGTTGTAGGTTTTGGGTTTAAGATTGTAGGTTTAACGTTTTAGGTTTAACGTTTTAGGTTTAACGTTTTAGGTTTAACGTTTTAGGTTTAACATTTTAGGTTTACCGTTTTAGGTTCAATTTAAACGTTTTAGATTTCAGGTTTTAGTTTTAATGTTTTATGGTTTATGTTTATTGATTTAGGTTTAAGGCTTTAGGTGTTTATATTTAGGTTTTAGGTTTTTGGTCTTTGGCGTTTTGAAAAAAAATTCGAACTAATGTTGTACTTATGTACTTGCAGTTTCTATAGCAGTTCTTGTTTTAACGAGATAAGGTTGCAAGCCTTATATTTCAACCCCCAACCTGGAGGACCAGTGTGCTAGCTTTGGTCTGATCCCTACCCACGAAGATCTTCCCAGCTTGGTTGAACCTACCAGGAGTTTACACTCCCGCTGGTATAGCTCTTGGGGTCATCGAGATACACAAGCTGCCAAGCCACGACAAGGCTCTAACACCTGATGGCAGTCGCGTGACGGGTTACCGTTTACGTTTGGCGGGTTACATGTTACGGAATTCGAGCTACGGTGTGCGGGTTACGGAATTCGAGCGACGGTGTGCGGGTTACGGTATTCGAGCGACGGTGTGCGGGTTACGGTATTCGAGCGACGGTGTGCGGGTTACGGTATTCGAGCGACGGTGTGCGGGTTACGGTATTCGAGCGACGGTGTGCGGGTTACGGTATTAGAGCGACGGTGTGCGGGTTACGGTATTCGAGCGACGGTGTGCAGGTTACGGTATTCGGGCGACGGTGTGCGGGTTACGGTATTCGGGCGACGGTGTGCGGGTTACGGTATTCGGGCGACGGTGTGCGGGTTACGGTGTTCGGGCGACGGTGTGCGGGTTACGGTATTAGAGCGACGGTGTGCGGGTTACGGTATTCGAGCGACGGTGTGCAGGTTACGGTATTCGAGCGACGGTGTGCGGGTTACGGTATTCGAGCGACGGTGTGCGGGTTACGGTATTTGAGCGACGGTGTGCGGGTTACGGTAATCGAGCGACGGTGTGCGGGTTACGGTATTCGAGCGACGGTGTGCGGGTTACGGTATTCGAGCGACGGTGTGCGGGTTACGGTATTCGAGCGACGGTGTGCGGGTTACGGTATTCGAGCGACGGTGTGCGGGTTACGGTATTCGAGCGACGGTGTGCGGGTTACGGTAATCGAGCGACGGTGTGCGGGTTACGGTATTCGAGCGACGGTGTGCGGGTTACGGTATTCGAGCGACGGTGTGCGGGTTACGGTATTCGAGCGACGGTGTGCGGGTTACGGTATTCGAGCGACGGTGTGCGGGTTACGGTATTCGGGCGACGGTGTGCGGGTTACGGTATTCGGGCGACGGTGTGCGGGCTACAGTGTTCGGGCGACGGTGTGCGGGCGACGGTGTTCGGGCGACGGTGTGCGGGCTACGGTGTTCGGGCGACGGTGTGCGGGCTACGGTGTTCGGGCGACGGTGTGCGGGCTACGGTGTTCAGGCGACGGTGTGCGGGCTACGGTGTTCGGGCGACGGTGTGGGGGCTACGGTGTTCGGGCGACGGTGTGCGGGCTACGGTGTGCTGGCTACGGTGTTCGGGCTACGGTGTTCGGGCGACGGTGTGCGGGCTATGGTGTTCGGGCGACGGTGTGCGGGCTACGGTGTTCGGGCGACGGTGTGCGGGCTACGGTGTTCGGGCGAAGGTGTGCGGGCTACGGTGTTCGGGCGACGGTGTGCGGGCTACGGTGTTCGGGCGACGGTTTGCGGGCTACGGTGTTCGGGCGACGGTGTGCGGGCTACGGTGTTCGGGCGACGGTGTGCGGGCTACGGTGTTCGGGCGACGGTGTGCGGGCTACGGTGTTCGGGCGACGGTGTGCGGGCTACGGTGTGCAGGCTACGGTGTTCGGGCGACGGTGTGCGGGCTACGGTGTTCGGGCGACGGTGTGCGGGCTACGGTGTTCGGGCGACGGTGTGTGGGTTACGGTATTCGAGCTACGGTTTGCGGGTTACGGTATTCGAGCTACGGTTTGCGGGTTACGGTATTCGAGCTACGGTGTGCGGGTTACGGTATTCGAGCTACGGTGTGCGGGTTACGGTATTCGAGCTACGGTGTGCGGGTTACGGTATTCGAGCTACGGTGTGCGGGTTACGGTATTCGAGCTACGTCGTGCGGGTTACGGTATTCGAGCTACGGTGTGCGGGCTACGGTATTCGAGCTACGGTGTGCGGGTTACGGTATTCGAGCTACGGTGTGCGGGTTACGGTATTCGAGCTACGGTTTGCGGGTTACGGTGTTCGAGCTACGGTTTGCGGGTTACGGTATTCGAGCTACGGTGTGCGGGTTACGGTATTCGAGCTACGGTTTTGCGGGTTACGGTATTCGAGCTACGGTTTGCGGGTTACGGTATTCGAGCTACGGTTTGCGGGTTACGGTATTCGAGCTACGGTTTGCGGGTTACGGTATTCGAGCTACGGTTTGCGGGTTACGGTATTCGAGCTACGGTTTGCGGGTTACGGTATTCGAGCTACGCTTTACGGTTTACGGTTTACGATTTACGGTTTACGGTTTACGCTTTACGCTTTACGCTTTACGGTTTACGGTTTACGGTTTACGGTTCTCGTTTTCGGGTGACAGGTTACGGTATTCGGGCTACGCGTTACGGTTAACGAATTACGGAAGGACAGTTACGGTGTTTCGGTAAACTTGTTACGGGTTACAGTGTACGGGTTACGGTGTTCGGGTTACGAAAAGTGGGTAACGGATTACCATTCACGGAAAACGGTTTAACGGTTACGGTTTTTTGGTTACGGGTTAAGGTTCTCGAGCTACAGGTTTGCGGGTGACGTGTTACGTTATTCGGGCTACGGGTATTCGTTTACGGGTTAAAGTTTACGAGTTACGGAATGACAGTTACTTTTTTTCGGTAAACGTGTTGCCTTTTACGGTGTACGATTTACAAGTTACGGAATGACAGTTACGGTTTTTCGATAAACGTGTTACGGTTTACGGTTTACGGTTTACGATTTACCGTTGAAGGTTGACGGTGGACGGTGGACGGTGGACGGCGGACGGTGGACGGCGGACGGTGGACGGATGACGGTTGACGGATTGACGGTTGACGGTTGACGGTTGACGGTTGACGGTTTACTTTTTACGGTTTACGGTTTACGGATTACGAGTTATGGTGTACGGTTACGAAGTACGGGTTACGGATTACCATTGCGGAAAACAGTTTTGACGGTTGCGGTTTCTTGGTTACGGAATTCGGGCTATGGTTTGCGTGTTGCGGGTTACGGTTATTTGGTAACGGGTAACGGTTTACGAGTTACGGTATGACAGTTACGGTTTTTGGCGCTACAGGTTTGCGGCTGACGGGGTTACGTTATTCGGGCTACGGGTATACGTTTACGGGTTACGGTTTACGAGTTACGGAATGACAGTTACGGTTTTTCGGTAAACGTGTTACGGGTTACGGTGTACGGGTTACAAAGTACGGGTTACGGATTGCCATGCGAAAAAAAGTTTGACGGTTACAGTTTTTGGGTTTCGGGGTACGGTATTCGGGCTAAGGTTTGTGGGTTCCGGAATTCGATCTACGGTTTGCAGGTGGGGTTTACGGATTACCGTTCACGGAAAGCGGTTTGACGGTTACGGTTTTTGGGTTACGGGTTACGGTTCTCTGGCAACAGATTTGCGGGTTACGGGTTACGGATATTGGGTTAAGTTTTCGAGTTACGTGTTTACGAATATTCGGTTACGGGTTACGGTTTACGTGTTACGGAATGACAGTTACGGTTTTTCGGTAAACGTGTTGCCTGTTACGGATTACGGTTTACAAGTTATGGAATGACAGTTACGGTTTTTCGGTAAACGTGTTACGGTTTACGGGTTACCGTGTATAAGTTACGAAATACGGATAAAGAATTACCGGTTACGGATTACGAGCTACGGTTTGACGATTACGGAATTCGGGTGACTGGTTTCTGGTTACGGGTAATGGCGCACGGGTTACACAGTACGGGTTTACGGATTACCATTGCGGAAAACAGTTTGACGGTTATTGTTTCTGGGTTACGGAATTCGGGCTATGGTTTGCGTGTTGCGGGTTACGGTTATTTGGTTACGGTTTTCAAGTTCCATGTTTTCAGGGATTCGGTTACGGGTAATGGTTTACGACTTACGGAATGACAGTTACGGTTTTTCGGTAATTGTGTTACGGGTTACAGTGTATGGGTTACAAAGTACGGGTTACTGATTACCGTTTACGGAAAACAGTTTGACGGTTACGGTTTCTGGGTTACTGGTTACGGTATTCTGGCTAACGCTTATTTGGTTACGGTTTTACAAGTTACGTTATGACGATTCTTCGGTAAACGTGTTGCGGGTTAAGGGTTGCGGAGTACGGCTTACTAAGTACGGCTTACGGATTAACTATAACGGGTTACCGATTGACGGTTACGGTTTTTGGGTTACGGTTCTCGGGCAACAGGTTTGCGGGTTACGGGTTACGGTTATTGGGTTACAGTTTTCGAGTTTACGTGTTTACTGATATTCAGTTACGGGTTACGGTTTACGAGTTAAGGAATGACAGTTACGGTTTTTCGGTAAACGTCTTACGGTTTACGGGTTACCGTTTACGGGTAACAAAGTACGGGTTACGGATTACAATGCGGAAAACAGTTTGACGGTTACGGTTTCTGGGTTACGGGTTACGGTATTCGGGCTACGGATTGAGGGTTTCGGAATTCGATCTACGGTTTGCAAGTAGCGGGTTGCGGGTTACGGTTTATGGAAATTACGGGTAATGCCGTACGGGATATAAAGTACGGGTTACGGATTACGGTTAGGGGTTACGGTTTGACGGTTACGGTTTTTCGGGTTACGGGTTACATTTATCGGGTTAGGGTTACGATGTAAGTGTTATGGGTAAAAAGTTAAGGGCTACGGTTTACGGGTACGGTTTGATGGTTACGGTTTTTTGAATTATTGGATACGGGTTACGATGTACGGATTACGTAGTACAAGTCACTAATTACCGGTTACGGTTTGGCGGTTTAGGTTTTTTGGTATACGGGTAAGATTTTAGAATTTATATATTATTTTGTTCATTTTAGGTTTAACGGTTCAGAGAGAAAATTTTAAATTTAACGTTTTAGGTTTATTTTTTAGGTTTGACGTTTAGGTTACTGGTTACGTGTTGTAGGTTGCGGGGAACAGTTTTTGTAGATTAACGCTTACATTTTATGTTTTAGACTTTAGATTTTAGATTTCAGATTTCTGGTTTTCGGTTAAGGTTTTCGGTTTTAAATTTTCAGGTTTAATAATTTAGGTTTAACATTTTATTTTACGAGTTGCAGGTTAATGGTTGCGAGTTGCAGGTTACGGGTTGCAGTTTATGGTTTTTGCAGTTTACCTGTTACTTTTTAATTTTTAGATTTATGGTTTTAGATTCCAGATTTTCGGTTTTCGGTTTAAC
Organism: Physella acuta; assembly: GCF_028476545.2. Taxonomy (NCBI): domain Eukaryota; kingdom Metazoa; phylum Mollusca; class Gastropoda; family Physidae; genus Physella; species Physella acuta. Next base: position 116,669 of record NW_026732705.1, on the reverse strand, counting down.
GTTTTTGGTTTTACGGTTAAGGTTTAACATTTTAGGCTTACCGTTTTAGGTTTAAAGTTTAACGTTTTGGGTTTTAGGTTTAATGTTTAAGGTTTTATGTTTTATGTTTTATGTTTTTATACTTAGGTTTATTTTATACTTAGGTTTCTAACACCTGATGGCAGTCGAGTGACGGGTTACTGTTTACAGTTTACGGTTGGTCGATTACAGATTACGGTATACCGGTTACTAGTTGCGGGTTACGGTTTGTCGGTTTAGGTTTTCGGGTTACTCGTTACAGGTTACGGTATGACGATTACTATTTTCGGGTAACGGGTTACAATTTACCGGTTACTGATTTTGGGTTACAAGTAATGGGTTATCGATAACGGGTTACGGTTCATGGTTAATAGGTTACGGTTTGAGAGTTACGGTTTTTCGGGTTACGTGTTACGGATAATGCCTTACATGGTACGTGTAAAGATTTACGGTGTACTGATTTTCAGGTTGCTTGTTACGGGTTGGAGATTACATATTACGGGTTACGAGGTGAGGGTTACGGAATACGGTTACGGATAACCGGTTAATGGTTACGGTTTGTAGATTACGGTTTCTGGGATATAATGTTTTATGGTACGGGTTAAGAGTTGCAGGTTACTGGTTACGGTTTGACGGTTACGGTTTTTGAGTGACGTGTTTACGGGTATTTGGTTACTGCTTACGGTTTGTGATTTATGAGTTACGGTATGACAGGTAATGTTTTTCGGATTATGTGTTACGGGTTACAGTTTGCGCGTTAAAGGTTACGTTGTACGGGTTGCGGGTTCATCGTTACGGCTTACGATGTAAGGGTTATGGTATACGGTTACGGATTACGGGTCACGGTTTGGAGGTTACGTTTTTTTTTGTAATAGGGGTTACGTAATCGGGTTACGGATTACAGTTTCTCGTTTGACGGTTACGATTTTTCTTATACGGGTTACGGCTAACATGTTACGGATTTCGGCATGACATTGTAGGTTTTTCGAGTTAATTGTTACGGGCTACGGTAAGTGGGTTATGGGTTATGGTATTCGGGTTACGGTTTGCGAGTTAAGGGTTACGGTTTGACGGTTACGGTTTTCGAGTAACGATATGAATGTAATGGATTACGGGTTAGATTTTGCTGTGTACAGGTAACGGGTAAAGAGTTGAGGGTTACGTTTTACGGGTACGGTTTAATGGTAACGGGTTTTCTGAGTACTGGTTACGGGTTACGATTTGCGGATTACGGTGTATGAGTTAGGGATTATCGGTTATGGGTTACGGTTTAGCATTTTCAGACACAAGTTAGGCTTTATGTTTTAGGTTTTAGGTTTTAGATTTCATATTGTGGGTTTTAGGTTTAACGATTAGGGGTTAACATTTTTGGTTTAACTTTTAGGTATAATATTTTAGTTTTTAACGTTTTTAGGTTACGGGTTACGAGTTGCAGGTTACGGGTTGCAGGTTACGGTTTACAGTTTTTGCAGTTTACGTGTTACGTTTTAAGTTTTAGGTTTTAGATTTCAGGTTTTCAGTTTTCGGTTTAATATTTTAGGTTTAAAGTTTAGGTGACTAGTTATGAGCTGCAGGTTTAACATTTTAGGTTTTATAACTAAGGTTTAACGTTTTAGTTTACATGTTGCATGTTGCAGGTTGCGGGTTACGAGTTTCAGGTTACAGGTTACGAGTTGCAGGTTATGATTTTTGCAGCTAACAGGTTCCGTTTTAAGTTTTAGAATTATGGTTTTAGATTTCAGGTTTTCCGTTTTCGGTTTATCGTTTTAGGTTTTACGATTTAGGTTGATCATTTTAGGTTTGACTTTTTAGGTTACGGGTTACGAGTTGGAGTTTATGTGTTACGGTTTTTGCAGTCAAGTGGTTACGCCTTAAACTGTAAGTTTTATGTTTTAGATTTCATGTCCGTTTTAGGTATAACGTTTTAGGGTGAACATTTTAGGTTTAACGTTTTAGTTTACGGGTTACGAGTTGTAGGTTGCAGTTTATGAATTGCAGGTTACGAGTTACGAGATGCAGGTTACTTGTTACGAACTGCACGTTACAGGTTACGAATTACGAATTGTCTGTTACGTGTTTCAGGTTACGTTTTACGTTTTTTGCAGTTTAGGTGTTGGGTTTTAGGTTTTAGATTTCTGGTTTTCTAATTTAGGTTTAACGTTTCAGGGTTTCATTTTAAGTTTTAACGTTATAGGTTTAACTTTTAGGTTTAACATTATAGGTTAAACGTTGTAGGTTTTGGGTTTAAGATTGTAGGTTTAACGTTTTAGGTTTAACGTTTTAGGTTTAACGTTTTAGGTTTAACGTTTTAGGTTTAACATTTTAGGTTTACCGTTTTAGGTTCAATTTAAACGTTTTAGATTTCAGGTTTTAGTTTTAATGTTTTATGGTTTATGTTTATTGATTTAGGTTTAAGGCTTTAGGTGTTTATATTTAGGTTTTAGGTTTTTGGTCTTTGGCGTTTTGAAAAAAAATTCGAACTAATGTTGTACTTATGTACTTGCAGTTTCTATAGCAGTTCTTGTTTTAACGAGATAAGGTTGCAAGCCTTATATTTCAACCCCCAACCTGGAGGACCAGTGTGCTAGCTTTGGTCTGATCCCTACCCACGAAGATCTTCCCAGCTTGGTTGAACCTACCAGGAGTTTACACTCCCGCTGGTATAGCTCTTCGGGTCATCGAGATACACAAGCTGCCAAGCCACGACAAGGCTCTAACACCTGATGGCAGTCGCAAGACGGGTTACCGTTTACGTTTGGCGGGTTACATGTTACGGAATTCGAGCTACGGTGTGCGGGTTACGGTATTCGAACGACGGTGTGCGGGTTACGGTATTCGAGCGACGGTGTGCGGGTTACGGTATTCAAGCGACCGTGTGCGGGTTACGGTATTCGAGCGACGGTGTGCGGGTTACGGTATTCGAGCGACGGTGTGCGGGTTACGGTATTCGAGCGACGGTGTGCGGGTTACGGTGTTCGGGCGACGGTGTGCGGGCTACGGAGTTCGGGCGACGGTGTGCGGGCTACGGTGTTCGGGCTACGGTGTGCGGGCGACGGTGTGCGGGCGACGGTGTGCGGGCGACGGTGTGCGGGCGACGGTGTGCGGGCGACGGTGTGCGGGCGACGGTGTGCGGGCGACGGTGTGCGGGCTACGGTGTGCGGGCGGCGGTGTGCGGGCGACGGTGTGCGGGCTACGGTGTTCGGGCGACGGTGTGCGGGCTACGGTGTTCGGGCGACGGTGTGCGGGCTACGGTGTTCGGGCGACGGTGTGAAGGGCTACGGTGTGCGGGCTACGGTGTTCGGGCGACGGTGTGCGGGCTACGGTGTTCGGGCGACGGTGTGCGGGCTACGGTGTTCGGGCTACGGTGTGCGGGCTACGGTGTGCGGGCTACGGTTTGCGGGCTACGGTGTGCGGGCGATGGTGTGCGGGCTACGGTGTGCGGGCGACGGTGTGCGGGCGACGGTGTGCGGGCTACGGTGTGCGGGCGACGGTGTGCGGGCGACGGTGTGCGGGCTACGGTGTGCGGGCTACGGTGTTCGGGCGACGGTATGCGGGCGACGGTGTGCGGGCTACGGTGTGCGGGCTACGGTGTGCGGGCTACGGTGTGCGGGCGACGGTGTGCGGGCTACGGTGTTCGGGCGACGGTGTGCGGGCTACGGTGTTCGGGCGACGGTGTGCGGGCTACGGTGTTCGGGCGACGGTGTGCGGGCTACGGTGTTCGGGCGACGGTGTGCGGGCTACGGTGTTCGGGCGACGGTGTGCGAGCTACGGTGTTCGGGCGACGGTGTGCGGGCTACGGTATTCGGGCGACGGTGTGCGGGCTACGGTGTTCGGGCGACGGTGTGCGGGCTACGGTGTTCGGGCGACGGTGTGCGGGCTACGGTGTGCGGGCGACGGTGTGCGGGCTACGAAGTGCGGGCTACGGTGTGCGGGCGACGGTGTGCGGGCGACGGTGTGCGGGCTACGGTGTTCGGGTGACGGTGTGCGGGCTACGGTGTTCGGGCGACGGTGTGCGGGCTACGGTGTTCGGGCGACGGTGTGCGAGCTACGGTGTTCGGGCGACGGTGTGCGGGCTACGGTATTCGAGCTACGGTGTGCGGGCTACGGTGTTCGGGCGACGGTGTGCGGGCTACGGTGTTCGGGCGACGGTGTGCGGGCTACGGTGTGCGGGCTACGGTGTGCGGGCTACGCTGTGCGGGCTACGGTTTGCGGGCTACGGTGTGCGGGCGACGGTGTGCGGGCGACGGTGTGCGGGCTACGGTGTGCGGGCGACGGTGTGCGGGCTACGGTGTGCGGGCGACGGTGTGCGGGCGACGGTGTGCGGGCTACTGTGTTCGGGCGACGGTGTGCGGGCTACGGTGTTCGGGCGACGGTGTGCGGGCTACGGTGTTCGGGCGACGGTGTTCGGGCGACGGTGTGCGGGCTACGGTGTTCGGGCAACGGTGTGCGGGCTACGGTGTTCGGGCGACGGTGTGCGGGCTACGGTGTTCGGGCTACGGTGTGCGGGCTACGGTGTGCGGGCGACGGTGTGCGGGCGACGGTGTGCGGGCGACGGTGTGCGGGCGACGGTATTCGAGCTACGGTTTGCGGTTTACGGTATTCGAGCTACGCTTTACGGTTTACGATTTACGGTTTACGGTTTACGGTTTACGGTTTACGGTTTACGGTTTACGGTTTACGGTTTACGGTTTACGGTTTACGGTTCTCGTACTACAGGTTTTCGGGTGACAGGTTACGGTATTCGGGCTACGCGTTACGGTTAACGAATTACGGAAGGACAGTTACGGTGTTTCGGTAAACTTGTTACGGGTTACAGTGTACGGGTTACGGTGTTCGGGTTACGAAGTATGGGTAACGGATTACCATTCACGGAAAACGGTTTAACGGTTACGGTTTTTTGGTTACAGGTTAAGGTTCTCGAGCTACAGGTTTGCCGGTGACGGGTTACGGTATTCGGGCTACGGGTATTCGTTTACGGGTTAAAGTTTACGAGTTACGGAATGACAGTTACTTTTTTTCGATAAACGTGTTACGGTTTACGGTTTACGATTTACGATTTACCGTTGAAGGTTGACGGTGGACGGTGGACGGTGGACGGCGGACGGTGGACGGCGGACGGTGGACGGCGGACGGCGGACGGCGGACGGTGGACGGTGGACGGATGACGGTTGACGGATTGACGGTTGACGGTTGACGGTTGACGGTTGACGGTTTACTTTTTACGGTTTACGGTTTACGGATTACGAGTTATGGTGTGCGGTTACGAAGTACGGGTTACGGATTACCATTGCGGAAAACAGTTTTGACGGTTACGGTTTCTTGGTTACGGAATTCGGGCTATGGTTTGCGTGTTGCGGGTTACGGTTATTTGGTAACGGGTAACGGTTTACGAGTTACGGTATGACAGTTACGGTTTTTGGCGCTACAGGTTTGCGGCTGACGGGGTTACGTTATTCGGGCTACGGGTATTCGTTTACGGGTTACGGTTTACGAGTTACGGAATGACAGTTACGGTTTGTCGGTAAACGTGTTACGGGTTACGGTGTACGGGTTACAAAGTACGGGTTACGGATTGCCATGCGAAAAAAAGTTTGACGGTTACAGTTTTTGGGTTTCGGGGTACGGTATTCGGGCTAAGGTTTGTGGGTTCCGGAATTCGATCTACGGTTTGCAGGTGGGGTTTACGGATTACCGTTCACGGAAAGCGTTTTGACGGTTACGGTTTTTGGGTTACGGGTTACGGTTCTCTGGCAACAAATTTGCGGGTTACGGGTTACGGATATTGGGTTAAGTTTTCGAGTTACGTGTTTACGAATATTCGGTTACGGGTTACGGTTTACGTGTTACGGAATGACAGTTACGGTTTTTCAGTAAACGTGTTGCCTGTTACGGATTACGGTTTACAAGTTATGGAATGACAGTTACGGTTTTTCGGTAAACGTGTTACGGTTTACGGTTTACGGGTTACGGTGTACGGGTTACGAAATACGGGTAAAGAATTACCGGTTACGGATTACGAGCTACGGTTTGACGGTTACGGAATTCGGGTGACTGGTTTCTGGTTACGGGTAATGGCGCACGGGTTACAAAGTACGGGTTTACGGATTACCATTGCGGAAAACAGTTTGACGGTTATTGTTTCTGGGTTACGGAATTCGGGCTATGGTTTGCGTGTTGCGGGTTACGGTTATTTGGTTACGGTTTTCAAGTTCCATGTTTTCAGGGATTCGGTTACGGGTAATGGTTTACGACTTACGGAATGACAGTTACGGTTTTTTCGGTAATTGTGTTACGGGTTACAGTGTATGGGTTACAAAGTACAGGTTACTGATTACCGTTTACGGAAAACGGTTTGACGGTTACGGTTTCTGTGTTACTGGTTACGGTATTCTGGCTAACGCGTATTTGGTTACGGTTTTACAAGTTACGTTATGACGATTCTTCGGTAAACGTGTTGCGGGTTAAGGGTTGCGGAGTACGGCTTACTAAGTACGGCTTACGGATTAACTATAACGGGTTACCGATTGACGGTTACGGTTTTTGGGTTTCGGTTCTCGGGCAACAGTTTTGCGGGTTACGGGTTACGGTTATTGGGTTACAGTTTTCGAGTTTACGTGTTTACGGATATTCAGTTACGGGTTACGGTTTACGAGTTAAGGAATGACAGTTACGGTTTTTCGGTAAACGTGTTACGGTTTACGGGTTACCGTTTACGGGTTACAAAGTACGGGTTACGGATTACAATGCGGAAAACAGTTTGACGGTTACGGTATTCGGGCTACGGATTGAGGGTTTCGGAATTCGATCTACGGTTTGCAAGTAGCGGGTTGCGGGTTACGGTTTATGGAAATTACGGGTAATGCCGTACGGGATATAAAGTACGGGTTACGGATTACGGTTAGGGGTTACGGTTTGACGGTTACGGTTTTTCGGGTTACGGGTTACATTTATCGGGTTAGGGTTACGATGTAAGTGTTATGGGAAAAAGGTTAAGGGCTACGGTTTACGGGTACGGTTTGATGGTTACGGTTTTTTGAATTATTGGATACGGGTTACGATGTACGGGTAACGTAGTGCGAGTCACGAATTACCGGTTACGGTTTGGCGGTTTAGGTTTTTTGGTATAAGGGTAAGATTTTAGAATTTATATATTATTTTGTTCATTTTAGGTTTAACGGTTCAGAGAGAAAATTTTAAATTTAACGTTTTAGGTTTATTTTTTAGGTTTGACGTTTAGGTTACTGGTTACGTGTTGTAGGTTGCGGGAACAGTTTTTGTAGATTAACGCTTACATTTTATGTTTTAGACTTTAGATTTTAGATTTCAGATGTCTGGTTTTCGGTTAAGGTTTTCGGTTTTAAATTTTCAGGTTTAATAATTTAGGTTTAACATTTTATTTTACAAGTTGCAGGTTAATGGTTGCGAGTTGCAGGTTACGGGTTGCAGTTTATGGTTTTTGCAGTTTACCTGTTACTTTTTAATTTTTAGATTTATGGTTTTAGATTCCAGATTTTCGGTTTTCGGTTTAACGTTTTTGGTTTTACGGTTAAGGTTTAACATTTTAGGCTTACCGTTTTAGGTTTAAAGTTTAACGTTTTGGGTTTTAGGTTTAATGTTTAAGGTTTTATGTTTTATGTTTTAGGTTTTTATACTTAGGTTTATTTTATACTTAGGTTTCTAACACCTGATGGCAGTCGAGTGACGGGTTACTGTTTACAGTTTACGGTTGGTCGATTACAGATTACGGTATACCGGTTACTAGTTGCGGGTTACGGTTTGTCGGTTTAGGTTTTCGGGTTACTCGTTACAGGTTACGGTATGACGATTACTATTTTCGGGTTACGGGTTACAATTTACCGGTTACTGATTTTGGGTTACAAGTAATGGGTTATCGATAACGGGTTACGGTTCATGTTAATAGGTTACGGTTTGAGAGTTACGGTTTTTCGGGTTACGTGTTACGGATAATGTCTTACATGGTACGTGTAAAGATTTACGGTGTACTGATTTTCAGGTTGCTTGTTACGGGTTGGAGATTACATATTACGGGTTACGAGGTGAGGGTTACGGAATACGGTTACGGTTTGTAGATTACGGTTTCTGGGATACGGGATACGGCCAACGGGTACGTATTTCGTATTAAGGGTTACAGTTTACGTAAGCAGGTTACGGGTTACAGGTTCGGTTTACATGTTAAGGTTTTGGGTTAAAGGTTACAGGTTACGGGTTACGTGTTACGGATTACGGATCGCGATTTGGCGGTCACGGTTTTCGAGGAGCGTGTTTACGGGTATTCGATTACTGTTTACGGTTTGTCATTTACGAGTGACCGTTTGACAGTTAGTTTTTCTAATTACGTGTAGTGATTTACAGCTTGAGGGTTACGGTATTCGGGCTTCAGTTTGCGGGCTACCGGTTCCGGTATTCGGTCTATGGTTTGGGTTACGAGTTAAGGTATTCAAACTACGGTTTGGGTTTTTTTTTATGTAGCGTGGTTACGCTTTAAGCTTTAGGTTTTAGATTTTATGTTGTCGCGTTTAAATTTAAAGTATTAGGTCGACATTTTAGGTTTAACGTTTCGGTTTAATATGTTAGGTTTAACCATTTATATAACATGTGACGAATTGCAGGTTTCAGTTTACAAGATCTAGGTTACGGGTTACGAGTTGCAGGTTACGGTTTTTTTTATTACAAGCTGCAGGTTAACAGCCGCAGGTTAAGGGTTACGGTTTTCGCAGAATATCTGTTATAAGTTTAAAGTTTGATATTTTAGATTTCAGGTTTTCGGTTTAACTTTTTAAGATTAACATTTTAGGTTTAACATTATTTTAAGTTAAGGGTTACTAGTTGCAGATTGCAGGTTGCAAATTACGAGTTGTAGGTATTGAGTTACGGGTTTTTATTTGCAGGTTACGTGTTACGGGTTACGACTTGCAGGTTAGGGTTTATGAATTGCAGATTACAGGTTACTGGTTGAGGTTTTTGCAGTTTTGGTATTACGCTATAAGTTTTAGGTTTAACTGTTAACGTTTTGAGTTTAAAGTTTTAGGTTTAATATTGTAGGTTTAATGTTTTATGTTACGGGTTGCGAGGTACGAGTTACGAGGTGCAGGTTACGGGTTACAGTTTCACGGTTACCGGTTACGGTTTTTACAGCTTACCGGTTATGTTTTACATTTTCAGTTTAATGTTTAACTTTAGGTTTAAGGTTTATGTTTAATATTTTGGGTTTAACGGGTTAGGTTTAATATTTTAGGTTACGGGTTTCTAGTTAGGGTTATTAGTTCCAGGTTACGAACAGCAAGTTGCAGTTTATGATTTGCAGGTTTTAGGTTACGGGTTACGAGTTGGAGTTTACGTGTTACGGTTTTTGCAGTCAAGTGGTTACGCCTTAAACTGTAAGTTTTATGTTTTAGATTTCATGTCCGTTTTAGGTATAACGTTTTAGGGTGAACATTTTAGGTTTAACGTTTTAGTTTACGGGTTACGAGTTGTAGGTTGCAGTTTATGAATTGCAGGTTACGAGTTACGAGATGCAGGTTACTTGTTACGAACTGCACGTTACAGGTTACGAATTACGAATTGTCTGTTACGTGTTTCAGGTTACGTTTTACGTTTTTTGCAGTTTAGGTGTTGGGTTTTAGGTTTTAGATTTCTGGTTTTCTTATTTAGGTTTAACGTTTCAGGGTTTCATTTTAAGTTTTAACGTTATAGGTTTAACTTTTAGGTTTAACATTATAGGTTAAACGTTGTAGGTTTTGGGTTTAAGATTGTAGGTTTAACGTTTTAGGTTTAACGTTTTAGGTTTAACGTTTTAGGTTTAACGTTTTAGGTTTAACATTTTAGGTTTACCGTTTTAGGTTCAATTTAAACGTTTTAGATTTCAGGTTTTAGTTTTAATGTTTTATGGTTTATGTTTATTGATTTAGGTTTAAGGCTTTAGGTGTTTATATTTAGGTTTTAGGTTTTTGGTCTTTGGCGTTTTGAAAAAAAATTCGAACTAATGTTGTACTTATGTACTTGCAGTTTCTATAGCAGTTCTTGTTTTAACGAGATAAGGTTGCAAGCCTTATATTTCAACCCCCAACCTGGAGGACCAGTGTGCTAGCTTTGGTCTGATCCCTACCCACGAAGATCTTCCCAGCTTGGTTGAACCTACCAGGAGTTTACACTCCCGCTGGTATAGCTCTTGGGGTCATCGAGATACACAAGCTGCCAAGCCACGACAAGGCTCTAACACCTGATGGCAGTCGCGTGACGGGTTACCGTTTACGTTTGGCGGGTTACATGTTACGGAATTCGAGCTACGGTGTGCGGGTTACGGTATTCGAACGACGGTGTGCGGGTTACGGTATTCGAGCGACGGTGTGCGGGTTACGGTATTCAAGCGACCGTGTGCGGGTTAAGGTATTCGAGCGACGGTGTGCGGGTTACGGTATTCGAGCGACGGTGTGCGGGTTACGGTATTTGAGCGACGGTGTGCGGGTTACGGTGTTCGGGCGACGGTGTGCGGGCTACGGAGTTCGGGCGACGGTGTGCGGGCTACGGTGTTCGGGCTACGGTGTGCGGGCGACGGTGTGCGGGCGACGGTGTTCGGGCGACGGTGTGCGGGCGACGGTGTGCGGGCGACGGTGTGCGGGCAACGGTGTGCGGGCTACGGTGTTCGGGAGACGGTGTGCGGGCTACGGTGTTCGGGCGACGGTGTGCGGTCTACGGTGTTCGGGCGACGGTGTGCGGGCGACGGTGTGCGGGCTACGGTGTTCGGGCGACGGTGTGCGGGCTACGGTGTGCGGTCTACGGTGTTCGGGCGACGGTGTGCGGGCGACGGTGTGCGGGCTACGGTGTTCGGGCGACGGTGTGCGGGCTACAGTGTTCGGGCGACGGTGTGCGGGCTACGGTGTTCGGGCGACGGTGTGCGGGCTACGGTGTTCGGGCGACGGTGTGCGGGCTACGGTGTTCGGGCGACGGTGTGCGGGCTACGGTGTTCGGGCGACGGTGTGCGGGCTACGGTGTTCGGGCGACGGTGTGCGGGCTACGGTGTTCGGGCGACGGTGTGCGGGCTACGGTGTTCGGGCGACGGTGTGCGGGCTACGGTGTTCGGGCGACGGTGTGCGGGCTACGGTGTTCGGGCGACGGTGTGCGGGCTACGGTGTTCGGGCGACGGTGTGCGGGCTACGGTGTTCGGGCGACGGTGTGCGGGCTACGGTATTCGGGCGACGGTGTGCGGGCTACGGTGTTCGGGCGACGGTGTGCGGGCGACGGTGTGCGGGCTACGGTGTTCGGGCGACGGTGTGCGGGCTACGGTGTTCGGGCGACGGTGTGCGGGCTACGGTGTTCGGGCGACGGTGTGCGAGCTACGGTGTTCGGGCGACGGTGTGCGGGCTACGGTATTCGAGCTACGGTGTGCGGGCTACGGTGTTCGGGAACCCTGTGCGGGCTACGGTGTTCGGGCGACGGTGTGCGGGCTACGGTGTGCGGGCTACGGTGTGCGGGCTACGGTTTGCGGGCTACGGTGTGCGCGCGACGGTGTGCGGGCGACGGTGTGCGGGCTACGGTGTGCGGGCGACGGTGTGCGGGCTACGGTGTTCGGGCGACGGTGTGCGGGCGACGGTGTGCGGGCTACGGTGTGCGGGCTACGGTGTTCGGGCGACGGGGTGCGGGCTACGGTATTCGAGCTACGGTGTGCGGGCTACGGTGTTCGGGCGACGGTGTGCGGGCTACGGTGTTCGGGCGACGGTGTGCGGGCTACGGTGTTCGGGCGACGGTGTGCGGGCTACGGTGTTCGGGCGACGGTGTGCGGGCTACGGTGTTCGGGCGACGGTGTGCGGGCTACGGTGTTCGGGCGACGGTGTGCGGGCTACGGTATTCGGGCGACGGTGTGCGGGCTACGGTGTTCGGGCGACGGTGTGCGGGCTACGGTGTTCGGGCGACGGTGTGCGGGCTACAGTGTTCGGGCGACGGTGTGCGGGCTACGGTGTTCGGGCGACGGTGTGCGGGCTACGGTGTTCAGGCGACGGTGTGCGAGCTACGGTGTTCGGGCGACGGTGTGCGGGCTACGGTATTCGAGCTACGGTGTGCGGGCTACGGTGTTCGGGCGACCCTGTGCGGGCTACGGTGTTCGGGCGACGGTGTGCGGGCTACGGTGTGCGGGCTACGGTGTGCGGGCTACGGTTTGCGGGCGACGGTGTGCGGGCTACGGTGTGCGGGCTACGGTGTTCGGGCGACGGGGTGCGGGCTACGGTATTCGAGCTACGGTGTGCGGGCTACGGTGTTCGGGCGACGGTGTGCGGGCTACGGTGTTCGGGCGACGGTGTGCGGGCGACGGTGTGCGGGTACGGTGTGCGGGCTACGGTTTGCGGGCTACGGTGTGCGGGCTACGGTGTGCGGGCGACGGTGTGCGGGCGACGGTGTGCGGGCGACGGTGTGCGGGCGACGGTGTGCGGGCGACGGTGTGCGGGCTACGGTGTTCGGGCGACGGTGTGCGGGCGACGGTGTGCGGGCTACGGTGTGCGGGCTACGGTGTGCGGGCGGCGGTGTGCGGGCGGCGGTGTGCGGGCGACGGTGTGCGGGCTACGGTGTTCGGGCGACGGTGTGCGGGCTACGGTGTTCGGGCGACGGTGTGCGAGCTACGGTGTTCGGGCGACGGTGTGCGGGCTACGGTGTGCGGGCTACGGTGTTCGGGCGACGGTGTGCGGGCTACGGTGTTCGGGCGACGGTGTGCGGGCTACGGTGTTCGGGCTACGGTGTGCGGGCTACGGTGTGCGGGCTACGGTTTGCGGGCTACGGTGTGCGGGCTACGGTGTGCGGGCTACGGTTTGCGGGCTACGGTGTGCGGGCTACGGTGTGCGGGCGACGGTGTGCGGGCGACGGTGTGCGGGCTACGGTGTTCGGGCGACGGTATGCGGGCGACGGTGTGCGGGCTACGGTGTGCGGGCTACGGTGTGCGGGCTACGGTGTTCGGGCGACGGTATGCGGGCGACGGTGTGCGGGCTACGGTGTGCGGGCTACGGTGTGCGGGCTACGGTGTTCGGGCGACGGTGTGCGGGCTATGGTGTTCGGGCGACGGTGTGCGGGCTACGGTGTTCGGGCGACGGTGTGCGGGCTACGGTGTTCGGGCGACGGTGTGCGGGCTACGGTGTTCGGGCGACGGTGTGCGGGCTACGGTGTTCGGGCGACGGTGTGCGAGCTACGGTGTTCGGGCGACGGTGTGCGGGCTACGGTATTCGGGCGACGGTGTGCGGGCTACGGTGTTCGGGCGACGGTGTGCGGGCTACGGTGTTCGGGCGACGGTGTGCGGGCTACGGTGTGCGGGCGACGGTGTGCGGGCTACGGTGTGCGGGCTACGGTGTGCGGGCGACGGTGTGCGGGCGACGGTGTGCGGGCTACGGTGTTCGGGTGACGGTGTGCGGGCTACGGTGTTCGGGCGACGGTGTGCGGGCTACGGTGTTCGGGCGACGGTGTGCGGGCTACGGTGTTCGGGCGACGGTGTGCGGGCTACGGTATTCGAGCTACGGTGTGCGGGCTACGGTGTTCGGGCGACGGTGTGCGGGCTACGGTGTTCGGGCGACGGTGTGCGGGCTACGGTGTGCGGGCTACGGTGTGCGGGCTACGGTTTGCGGGCTACGGTGTGCGGGCGACGGTGTGCGGGCGACGGTGTGCGGGCTACGGTGTGCGGGCGACGGTGTGCGGGCGACGGTGTTCGGGCGACGGTGTGCGGGCTACGGTGTTCGGGCAACGGTGTGCGGGCTACGGTGTGCGGGCTACGGTGTTCGGGCGACGGTGTGCGGGCTACGGTGTTCGGGCTACGGTGTGCGGGCTACGGTGTGCGGGCGACGGTGTGCGGGCGACGGTGTGCGGGCGACGGTGTGCGGGCGACGGTATTCGAGCTACGGTTTGCGGTTTACGGTATTCGAGCTACGCTTTACGGTTTACGATTTACGGTTTACGGTTTACGGTTTACGCTTTACGCTTTACGGTTTACGGTTTACGGTTTACGGTTTACGGTTTACGGTTTACGGTTTACGGTTCTCGTACTACAGGTTTTCGGGTGACAGGTTACGGTATTCGGGCTACGCGTTACGGTTAACGAATTACGGAAGGACAGTTACGGTGTTTCGGTAAACTTGTTACGGGTTACAGTGTACGGGTTACGGTGTTCGGGTTACGAAGTATGGGTAACGGATTACCATTCACGGAAAACGGTTTAACGGTTACGGTTTTTTGGTTACAGGTTAAGGTTCTCGAGCTACAGGTTTGCCGGTGACGGGTTACGGTATTCGGGCTACGGGTATTCGTTTACGGGTTAAAGTTTACGAGTTACGGAATGACAGTTACTTTTTTTCGATAAACGTGTTACGGTTTACGATTTACGATTTACCGTTGAAGGTTGACGGTGGACGGTGGACGGTGGACGGCGGACGGCGGACGGTGGACGGCGGACGGCGGACGGTGGACGGTGGACGGATGACGGTTGACGGATTGACGGTTGACGGTTGACGGTTGACGGTTGACGGTTGACGGTTTACTTTTTACGGTTTACGGTTTACGGTTTACGGATTACGAGTTATGGTGTGCGGTTACGAAGTACGGGTTACGGATTACCATTGCGGAAAACAGTTTTGACGGTTACGGTTTCTTGGTTACGGAATTCGGGCTATGGTTTGCGTGTTGCGGGTTACGGTTATTTGGTAACGGGTAACGGTTTACGAGTTACGGTATGACAGTTACGGTTTTTGGCGCTACAGGTTTGCGGCTGACGGGGTTACGTTATTCGGGCTACGGGTATTCGTTTACGGGTTACGGTTTACGAGTTACGGAATGACAGTTACGGTTTGTCGGTAAACGTGTTACGGGTTACGGTGTACGGGTTACAAAGTACGGGTTACGGATTGCCATGCGAAAAAAAGTTTGACGGTTACAGTTTTTGGGTTTCGGGGTACGGTATTCGGGCTAAGGTTTGTGGGTTCCGGAATTCGATCTACGGTTTGCAGGTGGGGTTTACGGATTACCGTTCACGGAAAGCGTTTTGACGGTTACGGTTTTTGGGTTACGGGTTACGGTTCTCTGGCAACAAATTTGCGGGTTACGGGTTACGGATATTGGGTTAAGTTTTCGAGTTACGTGTTTACGAATATTCGGTTACGGGTTACGGTTTACGTGTTACGGAATGACAGTTACGGTTTTTCAGTAAACGTGTTGCCTGTTACGGATTACGGTTTACAAGTTATGGAATGACAGTTACGGTTTTTCGGTAAACGTGTTACGGTTTACGGTTTACGGTGTACGGGTTACGAAATACGGGTAAAGAATTACCGGTTACGGATTACGAGCTACGGTTTGACGGTTACGGAATTCGGGTGACTGGTTTCTGGTTACGGGTAATGGCGCACGGGTTACAAAGTACGGGTTTACGGATTACCATTGCGGAAAACAGTTTGACGGTTATTGTTTCTGGGTTACGGAATTTGGGCTATGGTTTGCTTGTTGCGGGTTACGGTTATTTGGTTACGGTTTTCAAGTTCCATGTTTTCAGGGATTCGGTTACGGGTAATGGTTTACGACTTACGGAATGACAGTTACGGTTTTTTCGGTAATTGTGTTACGGGTTACAGTGTATGGGTTACAAAGTACAGGTTACTGATTACCGTTTACGGAAAACGGTTTGACGGTTACGGTTTCTGTGTTACTGGTTACGGTATTCTGGCTAACGCGTATTTGGTTACGGTTTTACAAGTTACGTTATGACGATTCTTCGGTAAACGTGTTGCGGGTTAAGGGTTGCGGAGTACGGCTTACTAAGTACGGCTTACGGATTAACTATAACGGGTTACCGATTGACGGTTACGGTTTTTGGGTTTCGGTTCTCGGGCAACAGTTTTGCGGGTTACGGGTTACGGTTATTGGGTTACAGTTTTCGAGTTTACGTGTTTACGGATATTCAGTTACGGGTAACGGTTTACGAGTTACGGTATGACAGTTACGGTTTTTCGGTAAACGTGTTACGGTTTACGGGTTACCGTTTACGGGTTACAAAGTACGGGTTACGGATTACAATGCGGAAAACAGTTTGACGGTTACGGTATTCGGGCTACGGATTGAGGGTTTCGGAATTCGATCTACGGTTTGCAAGTAGCGGGTTGCGGGTTACGGTTTATGGAAATTACGGGTAATGCCGTACGGGATATAAAGTACGGGTTACGGATTACGGTTAGGGGTTACGGTTTGACGGTTACGGTTTTTCGGGTTACGGGTTACATTTATCGGGTTAGGGTTACGATGTAAGTGTTATGGGTAAAAAGTTAAGGGCTACGGTTTACGGGTACGGTTTGATGGTTACGGTTTTTTGAATTATTGGATACGGGTTACGATGTACGGATTACGTAGTACGAGTCACGAATTACCGGTTACGGTTTGGCGGTTTAGGTTTTTTGGTATACGGGTAAGATTTTAGAATTTATATATTATTTTGTTCATTTTAGGTTTAACGGTTCAGAGAGAAAATTTTAAATTTAACGTTTTAGGTTTATTTTTTAGGTTTGACGTTTAGGTTACTGGTTACGTGTTGTAGGTTGCGGGGAACAGTTTTTGTAGATTAACGCTTACATTTTATGTTTTAGACTTTAGATTTTAGATTTCAGATTTCTGGTTTTCGGTTAAGGTTTTCGGTTTTAAATTTTCAGGTTTAATAATTTAGGTTTAACATTTTATTTTACGAGTTGCAGGTTAATGGTTGCGAGTTGCAGGTTACGGGTTGCAGTTTATGGTTTTTGCAGTTTACCTGTTACTTTTTAATTTTTAGATTTATGGTTTTAGATTCCAGATTTTCGGTTTTCGGTTTAACGTTTTTGGTTTTACGGTTAAGGTTTAACATTTTAGGCTTACCGTTTTAGGTTTAAAGTTTAACGTTTTGGGTTTTAGGTTTAATGTTTAAGGTTTTATGTTTTATGTTTTAGGTTTTTATACTTAGGTTTATTTTATACTTAGGTTTCTAACACCTGATGGCAGTCGAGTGACGGGTTACTGTTTACAGTTTACGGTTGGTCGATTACAGATTACGGTATACCGGTTACTAGTTGCGGGTTACGGTTTGTCGGTTTAGGTTTTCGGGTTACTCGTTACAGGTTACGGTATGACGATTACTATTTTCGGGTAACGGGTTACGGGTTACAATTTACCGGTTACTGATTTTGGGTTACAAGTAATGGGTTATCGATAACGGGTTACGGTTCATGGTTAATAGGTTATGGTTTGAGAGTTACGGTTTTTCGGGTTACGTGTTACGGATAATGCCTTACATGGTACGTGTAAAGATTTACGGTGTACTGATTTTCAGGTTGCTTGTTACGGGTTGGAGATTACATATTACGGGTTTCGAGGTGAGGGTTACGGAATACGGTTACGGATAACCGGTTAATGGTTACGGTTTGTAGATTACGGTTTCTGGGATACGGGATACGGCCAACGGGTACGTATTACGTATTAAGGGTTACAGTTTACGTAAGCAGGTTACGGTTACAGGTTCGGTTTACATGTTAAGGTTTTGGCTTTAAGGTTACAGGTTACGGGTTACGTGTTACGGATTACGGATCGCGATTTGGCGGTTACGGTTTTCGAGTAACGTGTTTACGGGTATTCGATTACTGTTTACGGTTTGTGATTTACGAGTGACCGTTTGACAGTTAGTTTTTCTAATTACGTGTAGTGATTTACAGCTTGCGGGTTACGGTATTTGGACTTCAG
Organism: Physella acuta; assembly: GCF_028476545.2. Classification (NCBI taxonomy): domain Eukaryota; kingdom Metazoa; phylum Mollusca; class Gastropoda; family Physidae; genus Physella; species Physella acuta. The sequence continues at coordinate 98,912 of NW_026732705.1, read as the reverse complement.
TTTGCGGGCTACCGGTTCCGGTATTCGGGCTATGGTTTGGGGTTACGAGTTAAGGTATTCAAACTACGGTTTAGGTTTTTTTATGTCGCGTGGTTACGCTTTAAGCTTTAGGTTTTAGATTTTATGTTGTCGCGTTTAAATTTAAAGTATTAGGTCGACATTTTAGGTTTAACGTTTCGGTTTAATATGTTAGGTTTAACCATTTATATAACGTGTGACGAATTGCAGGTTTCAGTTTACAAGATCTAGGTTACGGGTTACGAGTTGCAGGTTACGGTTTTTTTATTACAAGCTGCAGGTTAACAGCCGCAGGTTAAGGGTTACGGTTTTCGCAGAATATCTGTTATAAGTTTAAAGTTTGATATTTTAGATTTCAGGTTTTCGGTTTAACTTTTTAAGATTAACATTTTAGGTTTAACATTATTTTAAGTTAAGGGTTACTAGTTGCAGATTGCAGGTTGCAAATTACGAGTTGTAGGTATTGAGTTACGGATTTTTATTTGCAGTTTACGTGTTACGGGTTACGACTTGCAGGTTAGGGTTTATGAATTGCAGATTACAGGTTACTGGTTGAGGTTTTTGCAGTTTTGGTATTACGCTATAAATTTTAGGTTTAACTGTCAACGTTTTGAGTTTAAAGTTTTAGGTTTAATATTTTAGGTTTAATGTTTTATGTTACGGGTTGCGAGGTACGAGTTACGAGGTGCAGGTTACGGGTTACAGTTTCACGGTTACCGGTTACGGTTTTTACAGCTTACCGGTTATGTTTTACATTTTCAGTTTAATGTTTAACTTTAGGTTTAAGGTTTATGTTTAATATTTTGGGTTTAACGGGTTAGGTTTAATATTTTAGGTTACGGGTTTCTAGTTAGGGTTTTTAGTTCCAGGTTACGAACAGCCAGTTGCAGTTTATGATTTGCAGGTGACAGGTCATGGTTTTTGCAGTTTGAGGGTTACGTTTCAAGTTTTTGGTTTTAGGTTTCTCTGATTTCGGAATTTTGGTTTTATTTTTAACGTTATAAATTCAACGTTTTAGGTGTAATGTTTTACGTTAACATTTTAGGTTTAATATTTAAGCTTTAATGTTTTATGGTACGGGTTAAGAGTTGCAGGTTACGGGTTACGGTTTGACGGTTACGGTTTTTGAGTGACGTGTTTACGGGTATTTGGTTACTGCTTACGGTTCGTGATTTATGAGTTACGGTATGACAGGTAATGTTTTTCGGATTATGTGTTACGGGTTACAGTTTGCGCGTTAAAGGTTACGTTGTACGGGTTGCGGGTTAATCGTTACGGCTTACGATGTAAGGGTTATGGTATACGGTTACGGATTACGGGGCACGGTTTGGAGGTTACGTTTTTTTTTGTAATAGGGGTTACGTAATCGGGTTACGGATTACAGTTTCTCGTTTGACGGTTACGATTTTTCTTATACGGGTTACGGGTAACATGTTACGGATTACGTATTATGTGTTTCGGCATGACATTGAAGGTCTTTCGAGTTAATTGTTACGGGCTACGGTAAGTGGGTTATGGGTTACGGTATTCGGGTTACGGTTTGCGAGTTAAGGGTTACGGTTTGACGGTTACGGTTTTCGAGTAACGATATGAATGTAATGGATTACGGGTTAGATTTTGCGGGTTACGGGTTACTGTGTACAGGTAACGGGTAAGAGTTGAGGGTTACGTTTTACGGGTACGGTTTAATGGTAACGGGTTTTCTGAGTACTGGTTACGGGTTACGATTTGCGGATTACGGTGTATGAGTTACGGATTATCGGTTATGGGTTACGGTTTAGCATTTTCAGACACAAGTTAGGCTTTATGTTTTAGGTTTTAGGTTTTAGATTTCATATTGTGGGTTTAACTTTTAGGTATAATATTTTAGTTTTTAACGTTTTTAGGTTACGGGTTACGAGTTGCAGGTTACGGGTTGCAGGTTACGGTTTACAGTTTTTGCAGTTTACGTGTTACGTTTTAAGTTTTATGTTTTAGATTTCAGGTTTTCAGTTTTCGGTTTAATATTTTAGGTTTAAAGTTTAGGTGACTAGTTATGAGCTGCAGGTTTAACATTTTAGGTTTTATAACTAAGGTTACGAGATGCAGGTTACTTGTTACGAACTGCACGTTACAGGTTACGAATTACGAATTGTCTGTTACGTGTTTCAGGTTACGTTTTACGTTTTTTGCAGTTTAGGTGTTGGGTTTTAGGTTTTAGATTTCTGGTTTTCTAATTTAGGTTTAACGTTTCAGGGTTTCATTTTAAGTTTTAACGTTATAGGTTTAACTTTTAGGTTTAACATTATAGGTTAAACGTTGTAGGTTTTGGGTTTAAGATTTTAGGTTTAACGTTTTAGGTTTAACGTTTTAGGTTTAACGTTTTAGGTTTAACATTTTAGGTTTACCGTTTTAGGTTCAATTTAAACGTTTTAGATTTTAGGTTTTAGTTTTAATGTTTTATGGTTTATGTTTATTGATTTAGGTTTAAGGCTTTAGGTGTTTATATTTAGGTTTTAGGTTTTTGGTCTTTGGCGTTTTGAAAAAAAATTCGAACTAATGTTGTACTTATGTACTTGCAGTTTCTATAGCAGTTCTTGTTTTAACGAGATAAGGTTGCAAGCCTTATATTTCAACCCCCAACCTGGAGGACCAGTGTGCTAGCTTTGGTCTGATCCCTACCCACGAAGATCTTCCCAGCTTGGTTGAACCTACCAGGTGTTTACACTCCCGCTGGTATAGCTCTTGGGGTCATCGAGATACACAAGCTGCCAAGCCACGACAAGGCTCTAACACCTGATGGCAGTCGCGTGACGGGTTACCGTTTACGTTTGGCGGGTTACATGTTACGGAATTCGAGCTACGGTGTGCGGGTTACGGTATTCGAACGACGGTGTGCGGGTTACAGTATTCGAGCGACGGTGTGCGGGTTACGGTATTCAAGCGACCGTGTGCGGGTTACGGTATTCGAGCGACGGTGTGCGGGTTACGGTATTCGGGCGACGGTGTGCGGGCTACGGTGTTCGGGCGACGGTGTGCGGGCTACGGTGTTCGGGCGACGGTGTGCGGGCTACGGTGTTCGGGCGACGGTGTGCGGGCTACGGTGTTCGGGCGACGGTGTGCGGGCTACGGTGTTCGGGCGACGGTGTGCGGGCTACGGTGTTCGGGCGACGGTGTGCGGGCTACGGTGTTCGGGCGACGGTGTGCGGGCTACGGTGTGCGGGCGACGGTGTGCGGGCTACGGTGTTCGGGCGACGGTGTGCGGGCTACGGTGTTCGGGCGACGGTGTGCGGGCTACGGTGTTCGGGCGACGGTGTGCGGGCTACGGTGTTCGGGCGACGGTGTGCGGGCTACGGTGTTCGGGCGACGGTGTGCGGGCTACGGTGTTCGGGCGACGGTGTGCGAGCTACGGTGTTCGGGCGACGGTGTGCGGGCTACGGTGTTCGGGCGACGGTGTGCGGGCTACGGTGTTCGGGCGACGGTGTGCGGGCTACGGTGTTCGGGCGACGGTGTGCGGGCTACGGTGTTCGGGCGACGGTGTGCGGGCTACGGTGTTCGGGCGACGGTGTGCGGGCTACGGTGTTCGGGCGACGGTGTGCGGGCTACGGTGTTCGGGCGACGGTGTGCGGGCTACGGTGTTCGGGCGACGGTGTGCGGGCTACGTGTTCGGGCGACGGTGTTCAGGCGGCGGTGTGCGGGCGACCGTGTTCGGGCGACGGTGTGCGGGCGACGGTCTGCGGGCTACGGTGTGCGGGCGACGGTGTGCGGGCTACGGTGTTCGGGCGACGGTCTGCGGGCTACGGTGTGCGGGCGACGGTGTGCGGGCTACGGTGTGCGGGCGACGGTGTGCGGGCTACGGTGTTCGGGCGACGGTGTGCGGGCTACGGTGTTCGGGCTACGGTGTGCGGGCTACGGTGTTCGGGCGACGGTGTGCGGGCTACGGTGTGCGGGCGACGGTGTGCGGGCTACGGTGTTCGGGCGACGGTGTGCGGGCTACGGTGTTCGGGCGACGGTGTGCGGGCTACGGTGTTCGGGCGACGGTGTGCGGGCTACGGTGTTCGGGCGACGGTGTGCGGGCTACGGTGTGTGGGCGACGGTGTGCGGGCTACGGTTTTCGGGCGACGGTGTGCGGGCGACGGTGTGCGGGCTACGGTGTTCGGGCGACGGTGTGCGGGCTACGGTGTTCGGGCGACGGTGTGCGGGCTACGGTGTGTGGGCGACGGTGTGCGGGCTACGGTTTTCGGGCGACGGTGTGCGGGCGACGGTGTGCGGGCTACGGTGTTCGGGCGACGGTGTGCGGGCTACGGTGTTCGGGCGACGGTGTGCGGGCTACGGTGTTCGGGCGACGGTGTGCGGGCTACGGTGTGCGGGCTACGGTGTGCGGGCGACGGTTTGCGGGCTACGGTGTGCGGGCTACGGTGTGCGGGCGACGGTTTGCGGGCTACGGTGTGCGGGCGACGGTGTGCGGGCTACGGTGTTCGGGCGACGGTGTGCGGGCTACGGTGTTCGGGCGACGGTGTGCGGGCTACGGTGTGCGGGCTACGGTGTGCGGGCTACGGTGTGCGGGCGACGGTGTGCGGGCTACGGTGTGCGGGCGACGGTGTGCGGGCTACGGTGTTCGGGCGACGGTGTGCGGGCTACGGTGTTCGGGCTACGGTGTGCGGGCTACGGTGTTCGGGCGACGGTGTGCGGGCTACGGTGTGCGGGCGACGGTGTGCGGGCTACGGTGTTCGGGCGACGGTGTGCGGGCTACGGTGTTCGGGCGACGGTGTGCGGGCTACGGTGTTCGGGCGACGGTGTGCGGGCTACGGTGTGTGGGCGACGGTGTGCGGGCTACGGTTTTCGGGCGACGGTGTGCGGGCGACGGTGTGCGGGCTACGGTGTTCGGGCGACGGTGTGCGGGCTACGGTGTTCGGGCGACGGTGTGCGGGCTACGGTGTTCGGGCGACGGTGTGCGGGCTACGGTGTGCGGGCTACGGTGTGCGGGCGACGGTTTGCGGGCTACGGTGTGCGGGCTACGGTGTGCGGGCGACGGTTTGCGGGCTACGGTGTGCGGGCGACGGTGTGCGGGCTACGGTGTTCGGGCGACGGTGTGCGGGCTACGGTGTTCGGGCGACGGTGTGCGGGCTACGGTGTGCGGGCTACGGTGTGCGGGCTACGGTGTGCGGGCGACGGTTTGCGGGCTACGGTGTGCGGGCTACGGTGTGCGGGCGACGGTTTGCGGGCTACGGTGTGCGGGCGACGGTGTGCGGGCTACGGTGTTCGGGCGACGGTGTGCGGGCTACGGTGTTCGGGCGACGGTGTGCGGGCTACGGTGTGCGGGCTACGGTGTGCGGGCTACGGTGTGCGGGCGACGGTGTGCGGGCTACGGTGTTCGGGCGACGGTGTGCGGGCTACGGTGTTCGGGCGACGGTGTGCGGGCTACGGTGTTCGGGCGACGGTGTGCGGGCTACGGTGTTCGGGCGACGGTGTGCGGGCTACGGTGTTCGGGCGACGGTGTGCGGGCTACGGTGTTCGGGCGACGGTGTGCGGGCTACGGTGTTCGGGCGACGGTGTGCGGGCTACGTGTTCGGGCGACGGTGTTCAGGCGGCGGTGTGCGGGCGACCGTGTTCGGGCGACGGTGTGCGGGCGACGGTCTGCGGGCTACGGTGTGCGGGCGACGGTGTGCGGGCTACGGTGTTCGGGCGACGGTGTGCGGGCTACGGTGTTCGGGCGACGGTGTGCGGGCTACGGTGTGCGGGCTACGGTGTGCGGGCTACGGTGTGCGGGCTACGGTGTTCGGTTGACGGTGTGCGGGCTACGGTGTGCGGGCTACGGTGTTCGGGCAACGGTGTGCGGGCTACGGTGTTCGAGCGACGGTGTGCGTGCTACGGTGTTCGAGCGACGGTGTGCGGCTACGGTGTTCGAGCGACGGTGTGCGGCTACGGTGTTCGAGCGACGGTGTGCGGGCTACGGTGTTCGAGCGACGGTGTGCGGGCTACGGTGTTCGGGCGACGGTGTGCGGGCTACGGTGTTCGGGCGACGGTGTGCGGGCTACGGTGTTCGGGCGACGGTGTGCGGGCTACGGTGTTCGGGCGACGGTGTGCGGGCTACGGTGTGCGGGCTACGGTGTGCGGGCGACGGTTTGCGGGCTACGGTGTGCGGGCTACGGTGTGCGGGCGACGGTTTGCGGGCTACGGTGTGCGGGCGACGGTGTGCGGGCGACGGTGTGCGGGCTACGGTGTTCGGGCGACGGTGTGCGGGCTACGGTGTTCGGGCGACGGTGTGCGGGCTACGGTGTGCGGGCTACGGTGTGCGGGCTACGGTGTGCGGGCTACGGTGTTCGGGCGACGGTGTGCGGGCTACGTGTGCGGGCTACGGTGTTCGGGCAACGGTGTGCGGGCTACGGTGTTCGAGCGACGGTGTGCGGGCTACGGTGTTCGAGCGACGGTGTGCGGCTACGGTGTTCGAGCGACGGTGTTCGGGCGACGGTGTGCGGGCTACGGTTTTCGGGCGACGGTGTGCGGGCGACGGTGTGCGGGCTACGGTGTTCGGGCGACGGTGTGCGGGCTACGGTTTTCGGGCGACGGTGTGCGGGCGACGGTGTGCGGGCTACGGTGTTCGGGCGACGGTGTGCGGGCTACGGTGTTCGGGCGACGGTGTGCGGGCTACGGTGTTCGGGCGACGGTGTGCGGGCTACGGTGTTCGGGCTACGGTGTGCGGGCGACGGTTTGCGGGCTACGGTGTGCGGGCTACGGTGTGCGGGCGACGGTTTGCGGGCTACGGTGTGCGGGCGACGGTTTGCGGGCTACGGTGTGCGGGCGACGGTGTGCGGGCGACGGTGTGCGGGCTACGGTGTTCGGGCGACGGTGTGCGGGCTACGGTGTGCGGGCTACGGTGTGCGGGCTACGGTGTGCGGGCTACGGTGTTCGGGCGACGGTGTGCGGGCTACGGTGTGCGGGCTACGGTGTTCGGGCAACGGTGTGCGGGCTACGGTGTTCGAGCGACGGTGTGCGGGCTACGGTGTTCGAGCGACGGTGTGCGGCTACGGTGTTCGAGCGACGGTGTGCGGGCTACGGTGTTCGGGCGACGGTGTGCGGGCTACGGTGTTCGGGCGACGGTGTGCGGGCTACGGTGTTCGGGCGCCGGTGTGCGTGCTACGGTGTTCGGGCGACGGTGTGCGAGCGACGGTGTGCGGGCTACGGTGTTCGATCGACGGTGTGCGGGCTACGGTGTTCGGGTGACGGTGTGCGGGCTACGGTGTGCGGGCGACGGTGTTCGGGCGACGGTGTGCGGGCGACCGTGTTCGGGCGACGGTGTGCGGGCGACGATCTGCGGGCTACGGTGTGCGGGCGACGGTGTGCGGGCTACGGTGTGCGGGCGACGGTGTGCGGGCTACGGTGTGCGGGCTACGGTGTTCGAGCGACGGTGTGCGGGCTACGGTGTTCGAGCGACGGTGTGCGGCTACGGTGTTCGAGCGACGGTGTGCGGGCTACGGTGTTCGAGCGACGGTGTGCGGGCTACGGTGTTCGGGCGACGGTGTGCGGGCTACGGTGTTCGGGCGACGGTGTGCGGGTTACGGTGTTCGGGCGACGGTGTGCGGGCTACGGTGTTCGGGCGCCGGTGTGCGTGCTACGGTGTTCGGGCGACGGTGTGCGAGCGACGGTGTGCGGGCTACGGTGTTCGATCGACGGTGTGCGGGCTACGGTGTTCGGGTGACGGTGTGCGGGCTACGGTGTGCGGGCGACGGTGTGCGGGCTACGGTGTTCGGGCGACGGTGTGCGGGCTACGGTGTGCGGGCGACGGTGTGCGGGCTACGGTGTTCGGGCGACGGTGTGCGGGCGACGATCTGCGGGCTACGGTGTGCGGGCGACGGTGTGCGGGCTACGGTGTGCGGGCGACGGTGTGCGGGCTACGGTGTTCGGGCGACGGTGTGCGGGCTACGGTGTGCGGGCGACGGTGTGCGGGCTACGGTGTTCGGGCGACGGTGTGCGGGCTACGGTGTTCGGGCGACGGTGTGCGGGCTACGGTGTTCGGGCGACAGTGTGCGGGCTACGGTGTTCGCGCGACGGTGTGCGGGCTACGGTGTTCGGGCGACGGTGTGCGGGCTACGGTGTTCGGGCGACGGTGTGCGGGCTACGGTGTTCGGGCGACGGTTTGCGGGCTACGGTGTTCGGGCGACGGTGTGCGGGCTACGGTGTTCGGGCGACGGTGTGCGGGCTACGGTGTTCGGCCGACGGTGTGCGGGCTACGGTGTTCGGGCGACGGTGTGCGGGCTACGGTGTTCGGGCGACGGTGTGCGGGCTACGGTGTTCGGGCGACGGTGTGCGGGCTACGTTGTTCGGGCGACGGTGTGCGGGCTACGGTGTTCGGGCGACGGTGTGCGGGCTACGGTGTTCGGGCGCCGGTGTGCGTGCTACGGTGTTCGGGCGACGGTGTGCGGGCTACGGTGTGCGGGCTACGGTGTTCGGGCGACGGTGTGCGGGCTACGGTGTGCGGGCTACGGTGTGCGGGCGACCGTGTTCGGGCGGCGGTGTGCGGGCGACCGTGTTCGGGCGACGGTGTGCGGGCGACGGTCTGCGGGCTACGGTGTGCGGGCGACGGTGTGCGGGCTACGGTGTTCGGGCGACGGTGTGCGGGCTACGGTGTGCGGGCGACGGTGTGCGGGCTACGGTGTGCGGGCGACGGTGTGCGGGCTACGGTGTGCGGGCGACGGTGTGCGGGTTACGGTGTGCGGGCGACGGTGTGCGGGCTACGGTGTGCGGGCTACGGTGTTCGGGCGACGGTGTGCGGGCTACGGTGTTCGGGCGACGGTGTGCGGGCTACGGTGTTCGGGCGACGGTGTGCGGGCTACGGTGTTCGGGCGACGGTGTGCGGGCTACGGTGTTCGGGCGACGGTGTGCGGGCTACGGTGTTCGGGCGACGGTGTGCGGGCTACGGTGTTCGGGCGACGGTGTGCGGGCTACGGTAATCGGGCGACGGTGTGCGGGCTACGGTGTGCGGGCTACGGTGTGCGGGCTACGTTGTTCGAGCGACGGTGTGCGGCTACGGTGTTCGAGCGACGGTGTGCGGGCTAGGGTGTTCGGGCGACGGTGGGCGGGCTACGGTGTTCGGGCGACGGTGTGCGGGCTACGGTGTTCGGGCGACGGTGTGCGGGCTACGGTGTTCGGGCGACGGTGTGCGGGCTACGGTGTTCGGGCGACGGTGTGCGGGCTACGGTGTTCGGGCGACGGTGTGCGGGCTACGGTGTTCGGGCGACGGTGTGCGGGCTACGGTGTTCGGGCGACGGTGTGCGGGCTACGGTGTTCGGGCGACGGTGTGCGGGCTACGGTGTTCGGGCGACGGTGTGCGGGCTACGGTGTTCGGGCGACGGTGTGCGGGCTACGGTGTTCGGGCGACGGTGTGCGGGCTACGGTGTTCGGGCGACGGTGTGCGGGCTACGTGTTCGGGCGACGGTGTTCAGGCGGCGGTGTGCGGGCGACCGTGTTCGGGCGACGGTGTGCGGGCGACGGTCTGCGGGCTACGGTGTGCGGGCGACGGTGTGCGGGCTACGGTGTTCGGGCGACGGTCTGCGGGCTACGGTGTGCGGGCGACGGTGTGCGGGCTACGGTGTGCGGGCGACGGTGTGCGGGCTACGGTGTGCGGGCGACGGTGTGCGGGCTACGGTGTTCGGGCGACGGTGTGCGGGCTACGGTGTTCGGGCTACGGTGTGCGGGCTACGGTGTTCGGGCGACGGTGTGCGGGCTACGGTGTTCGGGCGACGGTGTGCGGGCTACGGTGTGCGGGCTACGGTGTGCGGGCGACGGTTTGCGGGCTACGGTGTGCGGGCTACGGTGTGCGGGCGACGGTTTGCGGGCTACGGTGTGCGGGCTACGGTGTTCGGGCGACGGTGTGCGGGCTACGGTGTTCGGGCGACGGTGTACGGGCTACGGTGTGCGGGCTACGGTGTGCGGGCTACGGTGTGCGGGCTACGGTGTTCGGGCGACGGTGTGCGGGCTACGGTGTGCGGGCTACGGTGTTCGGGCAACGGTGTGCGGGCTACGGTGTTCGAGCGACGGTGTGCGGGCTACGGTGTTCGAGCGACGGTGTGCGGCTACGGTGTTCGAGCGACGGTGTGCGGGCTACGGTGTTCGAGCGACGGTGTGCGGGCTACGGTGTTCGGGCGACGGTGTGCGGGCTACGGTGTTCGGGCGACGGTGTGCGGGCTACGGTGTTCGGGCGACGGTGTGCGGGCTACGGTGTTCGGGCGACGGTGTGCGGGCTACGGTGTGCGGGCTACGGTGTGCGGGCGACGGTTTGCGGGCTACGGTGTGCGGGCTACGGTGTGCGGGCGACGGTTTGCGGGCTACGGTGTGCGGGCGACGGTGTGCGGGCGACGGTGTGCGGGCTACGGTGTTCGGGCGACGGTGTGCGGGCTACGGTGTTCGGGCGACGGTGTGCGGGCTACGGTGTGCGGGCTACGGTGTGCGGGCTACGGTGTGCGGGCTACGGTGTTCGGGCGACGGTGTGCGGGCTACGGTGTGCGGGCTACGGTGTTCGGGCAACGGTGTGCGGGCTACGGTGTTCGAGCGACGGTGTGCGGGCTACGGTGTTCGAGCGACGGTGTGCGGCTACGGTGTTCGAGCGACGGTGTTCGGGCGACGGTGTGCGGGCTACGGTTTTCGGGCGACGGTGTGCGGGCGACGGTGTGCGGGCTACGGTGTTCGGGCGACGGTGTGCGGGCTACGGTGTTCGGGCGACGGTGTGCGGGCTACGGTGTTCGGGCGACGGTGTGCGGGCTACGGTGTTCGGGCGACGGTGTGCGGGCTACGGTGTGCGGGCTACGGTGTGCGGGCGACGGTTTGCGGGCTACGGTGTGCGGGCTACGGTGTGCGGGCGACGGTTTGCGGGCTACGGTGTGCGGGCGACGGTGTGCGGGCGACGGTGTGCGGGCTACGGTGTTCGGGCGACGGTGTGCGGGCTACGGTGTTCGGGCGACGGTGTGCGGGCTACGGTGTGCGGGCTACGGTGTGCGGGCTACGGTGTGCGGGCTACGGTGTTCGGGCGACGGTGTGCGGGCTACGGTGTGAGGGCTACGGTGTTCGGGCAACGGTGTGCGGGCTACGGTGTTCGAGCGACGGTGTGCGGGCTACGGTGTTCGAGCGACGGTGTGCGGCTACGGTGTTCGAGCGACGGTGTGCGGGCTACGGTGTTCGAGCGACGGTGTGCGGGCTACGGTGTTCGGGCGACGGTGTGCGGGCTACGGTGTTCGGGCGACGGTGTGCGGGCTACGGTGTTCGGGCGCCGGTGTGCGTGCTACGGTGTTCGGGCGACGGTGTGCGAGCGACGGTGTGCGGGCTACGGTGTTCGATCGACGGTGTGCGGGCTACGGTGTTCGGGTGACGGTGTGCGGGCTACGGTGTGCGGGCGACGGTGTTCGGGCGACGGTGTGCGGGCGACCGTGTTCGGGCGACGGTGTGCGGGCGACGATCTGCGGGCTACGGTGTGCGGGCGACGGTGTGCGGGCTACGGTGTGCGGGCGACGGTGTGCGGGCTACGGTGTGCGGGCGACGGTGTGCGGGCTACGGTGTGCGGGCGACGGTGTGCGGGCTACGGTGTTCGGGCGACGGTGTGCGGGCTACGGTGTTCGATCAACGGTGTGCGGGCTACGGTGTTCGGGCGACGGTGTGCGGGCTACGGTGATTGGGCGACGGTGTGCGGGTTACGGTGTTAGGGCGACGGTGTGCGGGCTACGGTGTTCGGGCGACGGTGTGCGGGCTACGGTGTTCGGGCGACGGTGTGCGGGCTACGGTGTTCGGGCGACGGTGTGCGGGCTACGGTGTTCGGGCGCCGGTGTGCGTGCTACGGTGTTCGGGCGACGGTGTGCGGGCTACGGTGTGCGGGCTACGGTGTGCGGGCTACGGTGTTCGGGCGACGGTGTGCGGGCTACGGTGTTCGGGCGACGGTGTGCGGGCGACGGTGTTCGGGCGCCGGTGTGCGTGCTACGGTGTTCGGGCGACGGTGTGCGGGCTACGGTGTGCGGGCTACGGTGTGCGGGCTACGGTGTTCGGGCGACGGTGTGCGGGCTACGGTGTTCGGGCGACGGTGTGCGGGCGACGGTGTTCGAGCGACGGTGTGCGGGCTACGGTGTTCGAGCGACGGTGTGCGGCTACGGTGTTCGAGCGACGGTGTGCGGGCTACGGTGTTCGGGCGACGGTGTGCGGGCGACGGTGTTCGAGCGACAGTGTGCGGGCTACGGTGTTCGAGCGACGGTGTGCGGCTACGGTGTTCGAGCGACGGTGTGCGGGCTACGGTGTTCGAGCGACGGTGTGCGGGCTACGGTGTTCGAGCGACGGTGTGCGGCTACGGTGTTCGAGCGACGGTGTGCGGGCTACGGTGTTCGAGCGACGGTGTGCGGGCTACGGTGTTCGGGCGACGGTGTGCGGGCTACGGTGTTCGGGCGACGGTGTGCGGGCTACGGTGTTCGGGCGACGGTGTGCGGGCTACGGTGTTCGGGCGCCGGTGTGCGTGCTACGGTGTTCGGGCGACGGTGTGCGAGCGACGGTGTGCGGGCTACGGTGTTCGATCGACGGTGTGCGGGCTACGGTGTTCGGGTGACGGTGTGCGGGCTACGGTGTGCGGGCGACGGTGTGCGGGCTACGGTGTTCGGGCGACGGTGTGCGGGCTACGGTGTGCGGGCGACGGTGTGCGGGCTACGGTGTTCGGGCGACGGTGTGCGGGCGACGATCTGCGGGCTACGGTGTGCGGGCGCCGGTGTGCGTGCTACGGTGTTCGGGCGACGGTGTGCGAGCGACGGTGTGCGGGCTACGGTGTTCGATCGACGGTGTGCGGGCTACGGTGTTCGGGTGACGGTGTGCGGGCTACGGTGTGCGGGCGACGGTGTGCGGGCTACGGTGTTCGGGCGACGGTGTGCGGGCTACGGTGTGCGGGCGACGGTGTGCGGGCTACGGTGTTCGGGCGACGGTGTGCGGGCGACGATCTGCGGGCTACGGTGTGCGGGCGACGGTGTGCGGGCTACGGTGTGCGGGCGACGGTGTGCGGGCTACGGTGTTCGGGCGACGGTGTGCGGGCTACGGTGTGCGGGCGACGGTGTGCGGGCTACGGTGTTCGGGCGACGGTGTGCGGGCTACGGTGTTCGGGCGACGGTGTGCGGGCTACGGTGTTCGGGCGACAGTGTGCGGGCTACGGTGTTCGCGCGACGGTGTGCGGGCTACGGTGTTCGGGCGACGGTGTGCGGGCTACGGTGTTCGGGCGACGGTGTGCGGGCTACGGTGTTCGGGCGACGGTTTGCGGGCTACGGTGTTCGGGCGACGGTGTGCGGGCTACGGTGTTCGGGCGACGGTGTGCGGGCTACGGTGTTCGGCCGACGGTGTGCGGGCTACGGTGTTCGGGCGACGGTGTGCGGGCTACGGTGTTCGGGCGACGGTGTGCGGGCTACGGTGTTCGGGCGACGGTGTGCGGGCTACGTTGTTCGGGCGACGGTGTGCGGGCTACGGTGTTCGGGCGACGGTGTGCGGGCTACGGTGTTCGGGCGCCGGTGTGCGTGCTACGGTGTTCGGGCGACGGTGTGCGGGCTACGGTGTGCGGGCTACGGTGTTCGGGCGACGGTGTGCGGGCTACGGTGTGCGGGCTACGGTGTGCGGGCGACCGTGTTCGGGCGGCGGTGTGCGGGCTACGGTGTTCGGGCGACGGTGTGCGGGCTACGGTGTTCGGGCGACGGTGTGCGGGCTACGGTGTTCGGGCGACGGTGTGCGGGCTACGGTGTTCGGGCGACGGTGTGCGGGCTACGGTGTTCGGGCGACGGTGTGCGGGCTACGGTGTTCGGGCGACGGTGTGCGGGCTACGGTGTTCGGGCGACGTTGTGCGGGCTACGGTGTTCGGGCGACGGTGTGCGGGCTACGGTGTGTGGGCGACGGTGTGCGGGCTACGGTGTTCGGGCGACGGTGGGCGGGCTACGGTGTTCGGGCGACGGTGTGCGGGCTACGGTGTTCGGGCTACGGTGTTCGGGCGACGGTGTTCGGGCGACGGTGTGCGGGCTACGGTGTTCGGTCGACGGTGTGCGGGCTACGGTGTTCGGGCGACGGTGTGCGGGCTACGGTGTTCGGGCGAAGGTGTGCGGGCGACGGTGTGCGGGCTACGGTGTTCGGGCGAAGGTGTGCGGGCGACGGTGTGCGTGCTACGGTGTGCGGGCGACGGTGTGCGGGCTACGGTGTGCGGGCGACGGTGTGCGGGCTACGGTGTTCGAGCGACGGTGTGAGGGCTACGGTGTGCGGGCGACGGTGTGCGGGCGACGGTGTGCGGGCTACGGTGTGCGGGCGACGGTGTGCGGGCGACGGTGTGCGGGCGACGGTGTGCGGGCGACGGTGTTCGGGCGACGGTGTGCGGGCTACGGTGTTCGGGCGACGTTGTGCGGGCTACGGTGTTCGAGCGACGGTGTGCGGGCTACGGTGTTCGGGCGACGTTGTGCGGGCTACGGTGTTCGAGCGACGGTGTGCGGCTACGGTGTTCGAGCGACGGTGTGCGGGCTACGGTGTTCGGGCGACGGTGGGCGGGCTACGGTGTTCGGGCGACGGTGTGCGGGCTACGGTGTTCGGGCGACGGTGTGCGGGCTACGGTGTTCGGGCGACGGTGTGCGGGCTACGGTGTTCGGGCTACGGTTTGCGGGTTACGGGTTACGGGTTACGGTTTACGGTTTACGGTTTACGGTTTACGGTTTACGGTTTACGGTTTACGGTTTACGGTTTACGGTTTACGGTTTACAGTTTTCGCGTGAGAGGTTACGGTATTCGGGCTACGCCTTACGGTTAACGAATTACGGAAGGACAGTTACGGTGTTTCGGTAAACGTGTTTCGGGTTACAGTGTACGGGTTACGGTGTTCGGGTTACGAAGTATGGGTAACGGATTACCATTTACGGAAAACGGTTTAACGGTTACGGTTTTTTGGTTACGGGTTAAGGTTCTCGAGCGACAGGTTTGCGTGTGACGGGTAACGGTATTCGGGCTAAAGTTTGCGTGTTGCGGGTTACGGTTATTTGGTAACGGGTAACGGTTTACGAGTTACGGTATGACAGTTACGGTTTTTGGCGCTACTGGTTTGCGGGTGACGTGTTACGTTATTCGGGCTACGGGTATTCGTTTACGGGTTACGGTTTACGAGTTACGGAATGACAGTTACGGTTTTTCGGTAAACGTGTTACGGGTTACGGTGTACGGGATACAAAGTACGGGTTACGGATTGCCATGCGAAAAAAAGTTTGACGGTTACAGTTTTTGGGTTTCGGGGTACGGTATTCGGGCTACGGTTTGCGGGTTCCGGAATTCGATCTACGGTTTGCAGGTGGGGTTTACGGATTACCGTTCACGGAAAGCGGTTTGACGGTTACGGTTTTTGGGTTACGGGTTACGGTTCTCTGGCAACAGATTTGCGGGTTACGGGTTACGGATATTGGGTTACAGTTTTCGAGTTACGTGTTTACGAATATTCGGTTACGGGTTACGGTTTACGAGTTACGGAATGACAGTTACGGTTTTTCGGTAAACGTGTTGCCTGTTACGGATTACGGTTTACAAGTTATGGAATGACAGTTACGGTTTTTCGGTAAACGTGTTACGGTTTACGGTTTACGGGTTACGGTGTACGGGTTACGAAATACGGGTAAAGAATTACCGGTTACGGATTACGAGCTACGGTTTGACGGTTACGGAATTCGGGTGACGGAATTTGGGTGACGGGTTTCTGGTTACGGGTAATGGCGTACGGGTTACAAAGTACGGGTTTACGGATTACCATTGCGGAAAACTGTTTGACGGTTATTGTTTCTGAGTTACGGAATTCGGGCTATGGTTTGCGTGTTGCGGGTTACGGTTATTTGGTTACGGTTTTCAAGTTCCATGTTTTCAGGGATTCGGTTACGGGTAATGGTTTACGACTTACGGAATGACAGTTACGGTTTTTCGGTAATTGTGTTACGGGTTACAGTGTACGGGTTACAAAGTACGGGTTACGGATTACCTTTTACGGAAAACAGTTTGACGGTTACGGTTTCTGGGTTACTGGTTACGGTATTCTGGCTAACGCGTATTTGGTTACGGTTTTACAAGTTACGTTATGACGATTCTTCGGTAAACGTGTTGCGGGTTAAGGGTTGCGGAGTACGGCTTACTAAGTACGGCTTACGGATTAACTATAACGGGTTACCGATTGACGGTTACGGTTTTTGGGTTTCGGTTCTCGGGCAACAGTTTTGCGGGTTACGGGTTACGGTTATTGGGTTACAGTTTTCGAGTTTACGTGTTTACGGATATTCAGTTACGGGTAACGGTTTACGAGTTACGGTATGACAGTTACGGTTTTTCGGTAAACGTGTTACGGTTTACGGGTTACCGTTTACGGGTTACAAAGTACGGGTTACGGATTATAATGCGGAAAACAGTATGACGGTTACGGTTTCTGGGTTACGGGTTACGGTATTCGGGCTACGGATTGAGGGTTTCGGAATTCGATCTACAGTTTGCAAGTAGCGGGTTGCGGGTTACGGTTTATGGAAATTACGGGTAATGCCGTACGGGATATAAAGTACGGGTTACGGATTACGGTTAGGGGTTACGGTTTGACGGTTACGGTTTTTCGGGTTACGGGTTACATTTATCGGGTTAGGGTTACGATGTAAGTGTTATGGGAAAAAAGTTAAGGGCTACGGTTTACGGGTACGGTTTGATGGTTACGGTTTTTTGAATTATTGGATACGGGTTACGATGTACGGGTAACGTAGTACGAGTCACGAATTACCGGTTACGGTTTGGCGGTTTAGGTTTTTTGGTATACGGGTAAGATTTTAGAATTTATATATTATTTTGTTCATTTTAGGTTTAACGGTTCAGAGAGAAAATTTTAAATTTAACGTTTTAGGTTTATTTTTTAGGTTTGACGTTTAGGTTACTGGTTACGTGTTGTAGGTTGCGGGGAACAGTTTTTGTAGATTAACGCTTACATTTTATGTTTTAGACTTTAGATTTTAGATTTCAGATGTCTGGTTTTCGGTTAAGGTTTTCGGTTTTAAATTTTCAGGTTTAATAATTTAGGTTTAACATTTTATTTTACAAGTTGCAGGTTAATGGTTGCGAGTTGCAGGTTACGGGTTGCAGTTTATGGTTTTTGCAGTTTACCTGTTACTTTTTAATTTTTAGATTTATGGTTTTAGATTCCAGATTTTCGGTTTTCGGTTTAACGTTTTTGGTTTTACGGTTAAGGTTTAACATTTTAGGCTTACCGTTTTAGGTTTAAAGTTTAACGTTTTGGGTTTTAGGTTTAATGTTTAAGGTTTTATGTTTTATGTTTTAGGTTTTTATACTTAGGTTTATTTTATACTTAGGTTTTTAACACCTGATGGCATTCGAGTGACGGGTTACTGTTTACAGTTTACGGTTGGTCGATTACAGATTACGGTATACCGGTTACTAGTTGCGGATTACGGTTTGTCGGTTTAGGTTTTCGGGTTACTCGTTACAGGTTACGGTATGACGATTACTATTTTCGGGTTACGGGTTACGGGTTACAATTTACCGGTTACTGATTTTGGGTTACAAGTAATGGGTTATCGATAACGGGTTACGGTTCATGGTTAATAGGCTACGGTTTGAGAGTTACGGTTTTTCGGGTTACGTGTTACGGATAATGTCTTACATGGTACGTGTAAAGATTTACGGTGTACTGACTTTCGGGTTGCTTGTTACGGGTTGGAGATTACATATTACGGGTTACGAGGTGAGGGTTACGGAGTACGGTTACGGATAACCGGTTAATGGTTACGGTTTGTAGATTACGGTTTCTGGGATACGGGATACGGTCAACGGGTACGTATTACGTATTAAGGGTTACAGTTTACGTAAGCAGGTTACGGGTTACAGGTTCGGTTTACATGTTAAGGTTTTGGGTTAAAGGTTACAGGTTACGGGTTACGTGTTACGGATTACGGATCGCGATTTGGCGGTTACGGTTTTCGAGTAACGTGTTTACGGGTATTCGATTACTGTTTACGGTTTGTGATTTACGAGTGACCGTTTGACAGTTAGTTTTTCTAATTACGTGTAGTGATTTACCGCTTGCGGGTTACGGTATTCGGGCTTCAGTTTGCGGGCTACCGGTTCCGGTATTCGGTCTATGGTTTGGGGTTACGAGTTAAGGTATTCAAACTACGGTTTAGGTTTTTTTATGTCACGTGGTTACGCTTTAAGCTTTAGGTTTTAGATTTTATGTTGTCGCGTTTAAATTTAAAGTATTAGGTCGACATTTTAGGTTTAACGTTTCGGTTTAATATGTTAGGTTTAACCATTTATATAACGTGTGACGAATTGCAGGTTTCAGTTTACAAGATCTAGGTTACGGGTTACGAGTTGCAGGTTACGGTTTTTTTATTACAAGCTGCAGGTTAACAGCCGCAGTTTAAGGGTTATGGTTTTCGCAGAATATCTGTTATAAGTTTAAAGTTTGATATTTTAGATTTCAGGTTTTTGGTTTAACTTTTTAAGATTAACATTTTAGGTTTAACATTATTTTAAGTTAAGGGTTACTAGTTGCAGATTGCAGGTTGCAAATTACGAGTTGTAGGTATTGAGTTACGGGTTTTTATATGCAGGTTACGTGTTACGGGTTACGACTTGCAGGTTAGGGTTTATGAATTGCAGATTACAGGTTACTGGTTGAGGTTTTTTGCAGTTTTGGGATTACGCTATAAGTTTTAGGTTTAACTGTTAACGTTTTGAGTTTAAAGTTTTAGGTTTAATATTTTAGGTTTAATGTTTTATGTTACGGGTTGCGAGGTACGGGTTACGAGGTGCAGGTTACGGGTTACGGTTTCACGGTTACCGGTTACGGTTTTTACAGCTTACCGGTTATGTTTTACATTTTCAGTTTAATGTTTAACTTTAGGTTTAAGGTTTATGTTTAATATTTTGGGTTTAACTGGTTAGGTTTAATATTTTAGGTTACGGGTTTCTAGTTAGGGTTATTAGTTCCAGGTTACGAACAGCCAGTTGCAGTTTATGATTTGCAGGTGACAGGTCATGGTTTTTGCAGTTTGAGGGTTACGTTTCAAGTTTTTGGTTTTAGGTTTCTCTGATTTCGGAATTTTGGTTTTATTTTTAACGTTATAAATTCAACGTTTTAGGTGTAATGTTTTACGTTAACATTTTAGGTTTAATATTTAAGCTTTAATGTTTTATGGTACGGGTTAAGAGTTGCAGGTTACGGGTTACGGTTTGACGGTTACGGTTTTTGAGTGACGTGTTTACGGGTATTTGGTTACTGCTTACGGTTTGTGATTTATGAGTTACGGTATGACAGGTAATGTTTTTCGGATTATGTGTTACGGGTAACAGTTTGCGCGTTAAAGGTTACGTTGTACGGGTTGCGGGTTAAACGTTACGGCTTACGATGTAAGGGTTATGGTATACGGTTACGGATTACGGGGCACGGTTTGGAGGTTACGTTTTTTTTTTGTAATAGGGGTTACGTAATCGGGTTACGGATTACAGTTTCTCGTTTGACGGTTACGATTTTTCTTATACGGGTTACGGGTAACATGTTACGGATTACGTATTATGTGTTTCGGCATGACATTGAAGGTCTTTCGAGTTAATTGTTACGGGCTACGGTAAGTGGGTTATGGGTTACGGTATTCGGGTTACGGTTTGCGAGTTAAGGGTTACGGTTTGACGGTTACGGTTTTCGAGTAACGATATGAATGTAATGGATTACGGGTTAGATTTTGCGGGTTACGGGTTACTGTGTACAGGTAACGGGTAAAGAGTTGAGGGTTACGTTTTACGGGTACGGTTGAATGGTAACGGTTTTTCTGAGTACTGGTTACGGGTTACGATTGGCGGATTACGGTGTATGAGTTACGGATTATCGGTTATGGGTTACGGTTTAGTATTTTCAGACACAAGTTAGGCTTTATGTTTTAGGTTTTAGGTTTTAGATTTCATATTGTGGGTTTTAGGTTTAACGATTAGGGGTTAACATTTTTGGTTTAACTTTTAGGTATAATATTTTAGTTTTTAACGTTTTTAGGTTACGGGTTACGAGTTGCAGGTTACGGGTTGCAGGTTACGGTTTACAGTTTTTGCAGTTTACGTGTTACGTTTTAAGTTTTAGATTTCAGGTTTTCAGTTTTCGGTTTAATATTTTAGGTTTAAAGTTTAGGTTACTAGTTATGAGCTGCAGGTTTAACATTTTAGGTTTTATAACTAAGGTTTAACGTTTTAGTTTACATGTTGCATGTTGCAGGTTGCGGGTTACGAGTTGCAGGTTACAGGCTACGAGTTGCAGGTTATGATTTTTGCAGCTAACAGGTTCCGTTTTAAGTTTTAGAGTTATGGTTTTAGATTTCAGGTTTTCCGTTTTCGGTTTATCGTTTTAGGTTTTACGATTTAGGTTTGACTTTTTTGGTTACGGGTTACGAGTTGCAGTTTACGTGTTACGGTTTTTGCAGTCAAGTGGTTAGGCCTTAAACTGTACGTTTTATGTTTTTGATTTCATGTCCGTTTTAGGTATAACGTTTTAGGGTGAACATTTTAGGTTTAACGTTTTAGTTTACGGGTTACGAGTTGTAGGTTGCAGTTTATGAATTGCAGGTTACGAGTTACGAGATGCAGGTTACTTGTTACGAACTGCACGTTACAGGTTACGAATTACGAATTGTCTGTTACGTGTTTCAGGTTACGTTTTTCGTTTTTTCAGTTTAGGTGTTGGGTTTTAGGTTTTAGATTTCTGGTTTTCTAATTTAGGTTTAACGTTTCAGGAATTCATTTTAAGTTTTAACGTTATAGGTTTAACTTTTAGGTTTAACATTATAGGTTAAACGTTGTAGGTTTTGGGTTTAAGATTTTAGGTTTAACGTTTTAGGTTTTACGTTTTAGGTTTAACGTTTTAGGTTTAACATTTTAGGTTTACCGTTTTAGGTTCAATTTAAACGTTTTAGATTTCAGGTTTTAGTTTTAATGTTTTATGGTTTATGTTTATTGATTTAGGTTTAAGGCTTTAGGTGTTTATATTTAGGTTTTAGGTTTTTGGTCTTTGGCGTTTTGAAAAAAATTCGAACTAATGTTGTACTTATGTACTTGCAGTTTCTATAGCAGTTCTTGTTTTAACGAGATAAGGTTGCAAGCCTTATATTTCAACCCCCAACCTGGAGGACCAGTGTGCTAGCTTTGGTCTGATCCCTACCCACGAAGATCTTCCCAGCTTGGTTGAACCTACCAGGAGTATACACTCCCGCTGGTATAGCTCTTGGGGTCATCGAGATACACAAGCTGCCAAGCCACGACAAGGCTCTAACACCTGATGGCAGTCGCGTGACGGGTTACCGTTTGCGTTTGGCGGGTTACATGTTACGGTATTCGAGCGACGGTGTGCGGGCTACGGTATTCGAGCGACGGTGTGCGGGCTACGGTATTCGAGCGACGGTGTGCGGGCTACGGTGTTCGAGCGACGGTGTGCGGGCTACGGTGTTCGAGCGACGGTGTGCGGGCTACGGTGTTCGAGCGACGGTGTGCGGGCTACGGTGTTCGAGCGACGGTGTGCGGGCTACGGTGTTCGAGCGACGGTGTGCGGGCTACGGTGTTCGAGCGACGGTGTGCGGGCTACGGTGTTCGAGCGACGGTGTGCGGGCTACGGTGTTCGAGCGACGGTGTGCGGGCTACGGTGTTCGAGCGACGGTGTGCGGGCTACGGTGTTCGAGCGACGGTGTGCGGGCTACGGTGTTCGAGCGACGGTGTGCGGGCTACGGTGTTCGAGCGACGGTGTGCGGGCTACGGTGTTCGAGCGACGGTGTGCGGGCTACGGTGTTCGAGCGACGGTGTGCGGGCTACGGTGTTCGGGCGACGGTGTGCGGGCTACGGTGTTCGGGCGACGGTGTGCGGGCTACGGTGTTCGGGCGACGGTGTGCGGGCTACGGTGTTCGGGCGACGGTGTGCGGGCTACGGTGTTCGGGCGACGGTGTGCGGGCTACGGTGTTCGGGCGACGGTGTGCGGGCTACGGTGTTCGGGCGACGGTGTGCGGGCTACGGTGTTCGGGCGACGGTGTGCGGGCTACGGTGTTCGGGCGACGGTGTGCGGGCTACGGTGTTCGGGCGACGGTGTGCGGGCTACGGTGTTCGGGCGACGGTGTGCGGGCTACGGTGTTCGGGCGACGGTGTGCGGGCTACGGTGTTCGGGCGACGGTGTGCGGGCTACGGTGTTCGGGCGACGGTGTGCGGGCTACGGTGTGCTGGCGACGGTGTGCGGGCTACGGTGTGCGGGCGACGGTGTGCGGGCGACGGTGTGCGGGCGACGGTGTGCGGGCGACGGTGTGCGGGCTACGGTGTGCGGGCGACGGTGTGCGGGCTACGGTGTTCGAGCGACGGTGTGCGGGCTACGGTGTTCGAGCGACGGTGTGCGGGCTACGGTGTTCGAGCGACGGTGTGCGGGCTACGGTGTTCGGGCGACGGTGTGCGGGCTACGGTGTTCGGGCGACGGTGTGCGGGCTACGGTGTTCGGGCGACGGTGTGCGGGCTACGGTGTTCGGGCGACGGTGTGCGGGCTACGGTGTTCGGGCGACGGTGTGCGGGCTACGGTGTTCGGGCGACGGTGTGCGGGCTACGGTGTTCGGGCGACGGTGTGCGGGCTACGGTGTTCGGGCGACGGTGTGCGGGCTACGGTGTTCGGGCGACGGTGTGCGGGCTACGGTGTTCGGGCGACGGTGTGCGGGCTACGGTGTTCGGGCGACGGTGTGCGGGCTACGGTGTGCTGGCGACGGTGTGCGGGCTACGGTGTGCGGGCGACGGTGTGCGGGCGACGGTGTGCGGGCGACGGTGTGCGGGCGACGGTGTGCGGGCGACGGTGTGCGGGCGACGGTGTGCGGGCGACGGTGTGCGGGCGACGGTGTGCGGGCGACGGTGTGCGGGCTACGGTGTGCGGGCGACGGTGTGCGGGCTACGGTGTGCGGGCGACGGTGTGCGTTCTACGGTGTGCGGGCGACGGTGTGCGGGCTACGGTGTCCGGGCGACGGTGTGCGGGCTACGGTGTTCGGGCGACGGTGTGCGGGCGACGGTGTTCGGGCGACGGTGTGCGGGCGACGGTGTTCGGGCGACGGTGTGCGGGCGACGGTGTGCGGGCTACGGTGTTAGGGGCGACGGTGTGCGGGCTACGGTGTTCGGGCGACGGTGTGCGGGCTACGGTGTTCGAGCGACGGTGTGCGGGCTACGGTGTTCGAGCGACGGTGTGCGGGCTACGGTGTTCGAGCGACGGTGTGCGGGCTACGGTGTTCGAGCGACGGTGTGCGGGCTACGGTGTTCGGGCGACGGTGTGCGGGCTACGGTGTTCGAGCGACGGTGTGCGGGTTACGGTGTTCGAGCGACGGTGTGCGGGTTACGGTGTTCGGGCGACGGTGTGCGAGCGATGGTGTGCGGGCTACGGTGTGCGAGCGATGGTGTGCGGGCTTCGGTGTTCGGGCGAGGGTGTGCGGGCGACGGTGTTCGAGCGACGGTGTGCGGGCTACGGGGTTCGGGCGACGGTGTGCGGGCTACGGTGTGCGGGCGACGGTGTGCGGGCGACGGTGTGCGGGCGACGGTGTGCGGGCGACGGTGTGCGGGCTACGGTGTTCGGGCGACGGTGTGCGCGCTACGGTGTTCGGGCGACGGTGTGCGGGGTACGGTGTTCGGGCGACGGTGTGCGGGCTACGGTGTTCGGGCGACGGTGTGCGAGCTACGGTGTGCGGGTTTCGGTATTCGAGCTACGGTGTGCGGGTTACGGTATTCGAGCTACGGTGTGCGGGTTACGGTATTCGAGCTACGGTGTGCGGGTTACGGTATTCGAGCTACGGTGTGCGGGTGACGGTATTCGAGCTACGGTGTGCGGGTTACGGTATTCGAGCTACGGTTTGCGGGTTACGGTATTCGAGCTACGGTTTGCGGGTTACGGGTTACGGGTTACGGGATACGGGATACGGTTTACGGTTTACGGTTTACGGTTTACGGTTTACGGTTTACGGTTTACGGTTTACGGTTTACGGTTTACGGTTTACGGTTTACGGTTTACGGTTTACGGTTTACGGTTTACGGTTTACGGTTTACGGTTTACGGTTTACGGTTTACGGTTTACGGTTTACGGTTTACGGTTTACGGTTTACGGTTTACGGTTTACGGTTTACGGTTTACGGTTTACGGTTTACGGTTTACGGTTTACGGTTTACGGTTTACGGTTTACGGTTTACGGTTTACGGTTTACGGTTTACGGTTTACGGTTTACGGTTTACGGTTTACGGTTTACGGTTTACGGTTTACGGTTTACGGTTTACGGTTTACGGTTTACGGTTTACGGTTTACGGTTTACGGTTTACGGTTTACGGTTTACGGTTTACGGTTTACGGTTTACGGTTTACGGTTTACGGTTTACGGTTTACGGTTTACGGTTTACGGTTTACGGTTTACGGTTTACGGTTTACGGTTTACGGTTTACGGTTTACGGTTTACGGTTTACGGTTTACGGTTTACGGTTTACAGTTTTCGCGTGAGAGGTTACGGTATTCGGGCTACGCCTTACGGTTAAGAATTACGGAAGGACAGTTACGGTGTTTCGGTAAACGTGTTTCGGGTTACAGTGTACGGGTTACGGTGTTCGGGTTACGAAGTATGGGTAACGGATTACCATTTACGGAAAACGGTTTAACGGTTACGGTTTTTTGGTTACGGGTTAAGGTTCTCGAGCGACAGGTTTGCGTGTGACGGGTAACGGTATTCGGGCTATGGTTTGCGTGTTGCGGGTTACGGTTATTTGGTAACGGGTAACGGTTTACGAGTTACGGTATGACAGTTACGGTTTTTGGCGCTACAGGTTTGCGGGTGACGTGTTACGTTATTCGGGCTACGGGTATTCGTTTACGGGTTACGGTTTACGAGTTACGGAATGACAGTTACGGTTTTTCGGTAAACGTGTTACGGGTTACGGTGTACGGGATACAAAGTACGGGTTACGGATTGCCATGCGAAAAAAAGTTTGACGGTTACAGTTTTTGGGTTTCGGGGTACGGTATTCGGGCTACGGTTTGCGGGTTCCGGAATTCGATCTACGGTTTGCAGGTGGGGTTTACGGATTACCGTTCACGGAAAGCGGTTTGACGGTTACGGTTTTTGGGTTACGGGTTACGGTTCTCTGGCAACAGATTTGCGGGTTACGGGTTACGGATATTGGGTTACAGTTTTCGAGTTACGTGTTTACGAATATTCGGTTACGGGTTACGGTTTACGAGTTACGGAATGACAGTTACGGTTTTTCGGTAAACGTGTTGCCTGTTACGGATTACGGTTTACAAGTTATGGAATGACAGTTACGGTTTTTCGGTAAACGTGTTACGGTTTACGGTTTACGGGTTACGGTGTACGGGTTACGAAATACGGGTAAAGAATTACCGGTTACGGATTACGAGCTACGGTTTGACGGTTACGGAATTCGGGTGACGGAATTTGGGTGACGGGTTTCTGGTTACGGGTAATGGCGTACGGGTTACAAAGTACGGGTTTACGGATTACCATTGCGGAAAACTGTTTGACGGTTATTGTTTCTGGGTTACGGAATTCGGGCTATGGTTTGCGTGTTGCGGGTTACGGTTATTTGGTTACGGTTTTCAAGTTCCATGTTTTCAGGGATTCGGTTACGGGTAATGGTTTACGACTTACGGAATGACAGTTACGGTTTTTCGGTAATTGTGTTACGGGTTACAGTGTACGGGTTACAAAGTACGGGTTACGGATTACCTTTTACGGAAAACAGTTTGACGGTTACGGTTTCTGGGTTACTGGTTACGGTATTCTGGCTAACGCGTATTTGGTTACGGTTTTACAAGTTACGTTATGACGATTCTTCGGTAAACGTGTTGCGGGTTAAGGGTTGCGGAGTACGGCTTACTAAGTACGGCTTACGGATTTACTATAACGGGTTACCGATTGACGGTTACGGTTTTTGGGTTTCGGTTCTCGGGCAACAGTTTTGCGGGTTACGGGTTACGGTTATTGGGTTACAGTTTTCGAGTTTACGTGTTTACGGATATTCAGTTACGGGTAACGGTTTACGAGTTACGGTATGACAGTTACGGTTTTTGGCGCTACAGGTTTGCGGGTGACGTGTTACGTTATTCGGGCTACGGGTATTCGTTTACGGGTTACGGTTTACGAGTTACGGAATGACAGTTACGGTTTTTCGGTAAACGTGTTACGGGTTACGGTGTACGGGATACAAAGTACGGGTTACGGATTGCCATGCGAAAAAAAGTTTGACGGTTACAGTTTTTGGGTTTCGGGGTACGGTATTCGGGCTACGGTTTGCGGGTTCCGGAATTCGATCTACGGTTTGCAGGTGGGGTTTACGGATTACCGTTCACGGAAAGCGGTTTGACGGTTACGGTTTTTGGGTTACGGGTTACGGTTCTCTGGCAACAGATTTGCGGGTTACGGGTTACGGATATTGGGTTACAGTTTTCGAGTTACGTGTTTACGAATATTCGGTTACGGGTTACGGTTTACGAGTTACGGAATGACAGTTACGGTTTTTCGGTAAACGTGTTGCCTGTTACGGTTTACGGTTTACAAGTTATGGAATGACAGTTACGGTTTTTCGGTAAACGTGTTACGGTTTACGGTTTACGGGTTACGGTGTACGGGTTACGAAATACGGGTAAAGAATTACCGGTTACGGATTACGAGCTACGGTTTGACGGTTACGGAATTCGGGTGACGGAATTTGGGTGACGGGTTTCTGGTTACGGGTAATGGCGTACGGGTTACAAAGTACGGGTTTACGGATTACCATTGCGGAAAACTGTTTGACGGTTATTGTTTCTGGGTTACGGAATTCGGGCTATGGTTTGCGTGTTGCGGGTTACGGTTATTTGGTTACGGTTTTCAAGTTCCATGTTTTCAGGGATTCGGTTACGGGTAATGGTTTACGACTTACGGAATGACAGTTACGGTTTTTCGGTAATTGTGTTACGGGTTACAGTGTACGGGTTACAAAGTACGGGTTACGGATTACCTTTTACGGAAAACAGTTTGACGGTTACGGTTTCTGGGTTACTGGTTACGGTATTCTGGCTAACGCGTATTTGGTTACGGTTTTACAAGTTACGTTATGACGATTCTTCGGTAAACGTGTTGCGGGTTAAGGGTTGCGGAGTACGGCTTACTAAGTACGGCTTACGGATTAACTATAACGGGTTACCGATTGACGGTTACGGTTTTTGGGTTTCGGTTCTCGGGCAACAGTTTTGCGGGTTACGGGTTACGGTTATTGGGTTACAGTTTTCGAGTTTACGTGTTTACGGATATTCAGTTACGGGTAACGGTTTACGAGTTACGGTATGACAGTTACGGTTTTTGGCGCTACAGGTTTGCGGGTGACGTGTTACGTTATTCGGGCTACGGGTATTCGTTTACGGGTTACGGTTTACGAGTTACGGAATGACAGTTACGGTTTTTCGGTAAACGTGTTACGGGTTACGGTGTACGGGATACAAAGTACGGGTTACGGATTGCCATGCGAAAAAAAGTTTGACGGTTACAGTTTTTGGGTTTCGGGGTACGGTATTCGGGCTACGGTTTGCGAATTCCGGAATTCGATCTACGGTTTGCAGGTGGGGTTTACGGATTACCGTTCACGGAAAGCGGTTTGACGGTTACGGTTTTTGAGTTACGGGTTACGGTTCTCTGGCAACAGATTTGCGGGTTACGGGTTACGGATATTGGGTTACAGTTTTCGAGTTACGTGTTTACGAATATTCGGTTACGGGTTACGGTTTACGAGTTACGGAATGACAGTTACGGTTTTTCGGTAAACGTGTTGCCTGTTACGGATTACGGTTTACAAGTTATGGAATGACAGTTACGGTTTTTCGGTAAACGTGTTACGGTTTACGGGTTACCGTTTACGGGTTACAAAGTACGGGTTACGGATTATAATGCGGAAAACAGTATGAAGGTTACGGTTTCTGGGTTACGGGTTACGGTATTCGGGCTACGGATTGAGGGTTTCGGAATTCGATCTACGGTTTGCAAGTAGCGGGTTGCGGGTTACGGTTTATGGAAATTACGGGTAATGCCGTACGGGATATAAAGTACGGGTTACGGATTACGGTTAGGGGTTACGGTTTGACGGTTACGGTTTTTCGGGTTACGGGTTACATTTATCGGGTTAGGGTTACGATGTAAGTGTTATGGGAAAAAAGTTAAGGGCTACGGTTTACGGGTACGGTTTGATGGTTACGGTTTTTTGAATTATTGGATACGGGTTACGATGTACGGGTAACGTAGTACGAGTCACGAATTACCGGTTACGGTTTGGCGGTTTAGGTTTTTTGGTATACGGGTAAGATTTTAGAATTTATATATTATTTTGTTCATTTTAGGTTTAACGGTTCAGAGAGAAAATTTTAAATTTAACGTTTTAGGTTTATTTTTTAGGTTTGACGTTTAGGTTACTGGTTACGTGTTGTAGGTTGCGGGGAACAGTTTTTGTAGATTAACGCTTACATTTTATGTTTTAGTCTTTAGATTTTAGATTTCAGATGTCTGGTTTTCGGTTAAGGTTTTCGGTTTTAAATTTTCAGGTTTAATAATTTAGGTTTAACATTTTATTTTACGAGTTGCAGGTTAATGGTTGCGAGTTGCAGGTTACGGGTTGCAGTTTATGGTTTTTGCAGTTTACCTGTTACTTTTTAATTTTTAGATTTATGGTTTTAGATTCCAGATTTTCGGTTTTCGGTTTAACGTTTTTGGTTTTACGGTTAAGGTTTAACATTTTAGGCTTACCGTTTTAGGTTTAAAGTTTAACGTTTTGGGTTTTAGGTTTAATGTTTAAGGTTTTATGTTTTATGTTTTAGGTTTTTATACTTAGGTTTATTTTATACTTAGGTTTCTAACACCTGATGGCAGTCGAGTGACGGGTTACTGTTTACAGTTTACGGTTGGTCGATTACAGATTACGGTATACCGGTTACTAGTTGCGGGTTACGGTTTGTCGGTTTAGGTTTTCGGGTTACTCGTTACAGGTTACGGTATGACGATTACTATTTTCGGGTTACGGGTTACGGGTTACAATTTACCGGTTACTGATTTTGGGTTACAAGTAATGGGTTATCGATAACGGGTTACGGTTCATGTTAATAGGTTACGGTTTGAGAGTTACGGTTTTTCGGGTTACGTGTTACGGATAATGTCTTACATGGTACGTGTAAAGATTTACGGTGTACTGATTTTCAGGTTGCTTGTTACGGGTTGGAGATTACATATTACGGGTTACGAGGTGAGGGTTACGGAATACGGTTACGGATAACCGGTTAATGGTTACGGTTCGTAGATTACGGTTTCTGGGATACGGGATACGGCCAACGGGTACGTATTTCGTATTAAGGGTTACAGTTTACGTAAGCAGGTTACGGGTTACAGGTTCGGTTTACATGTTAAGGTTTTGGGTTAAAGGTTACAGGTTACGGGTTACGTGTTACGGATTACGGATCGCGATTTGGCGGTCACGGTTTTCGAGGAGCGTGTTTACGGGTATTCGATTACTGTTTACGGTTTGTGATTTACGAGTTTTTCTAATTACGTGTAGTGATTTACAGCTTGCGGGTTACGGTATTCGGGCTTCAGTTTGCGGGCTACCGGTTCCGGTATTCGGGCTATGGTTTGGGGTTACGAGTTAAGGTATTCAAACTACGGTTTAGGTTTTTTTTATGTCACGTGGTTACGCTTTAAGCTTTAGGTTTTAGATTTTATGTTGTCGCGTTTAAATTTAAAGTATTAGGTCGACATTTTAGGTTTAACGTTTCGGTTTAATATGTTAGGTTTAACCATTTATATAACGTGTGACGAATTGCAGGTTTCAGTTTACAAGATCTAGGTTACGGGTTACGAGTTGCAGTTTACGGTTTTTTTTATTACGAGCTGCAGGTTAACAGCCGCAGGTTAAGGGTTACGGTTTTCGCAAAATATCTGTTATAAGTTTAAAGTTTGATATTTTAGATTTCAGGTTTTCGGCTTAACTTTTTAAGATTAACATTTTAGGTTTAACATTATTTTAAGTTAAGGGTTACTAGTTGCAGATTGCAGGTTGCAAATTACGAATTGTAGGTATTGAGTTACGGGTTTTTATTTGCAGGTTACGTGTTACGGGTTACGACTTGCAGGTTAGGGTTTATGAATTGCAGATTACAGGTTACTGGTTGAGGTTTTTGCAGTTTTCGGATTACACTATAAGTTTTAGGTTTAACTGTTAACGTTTTGAGTTTAAAGTTTTAGGTTTAATATTTTAGGTTTAATGTTTTATGTTACGGGTTGCGAGGTACGGGTTACGAGGTGCAGGTTACGGGTTACGGTTTCACGGTTACCGGTTACGGTTTTTACAGCTTACCGGTTATGTTTTACATTTTCAGTTTAATGTTTAACTTTAGGTTTAAGGTTTATGTTTAATATTTTGGGTTTAACTGGTTAGGTTTAATATTTTAGGTTACGGGTTTCTAGTTAGGGTTATTAGTTCCAGGTTACGAACAGCCAGTTGCAGTTTATGATTTGCAGGTGACAGGTCATGGTTTTTGCAGTTTGAGGGTTACGTTTCAAGTTTTTGGTTTTAGGTTTCTCTGATTTCGGAATTTTGGTTTTATTTTTAACGTTAAACGTTATAATATAAATTCAACGTTTTAGGTGTAATGTTTTACGTTAACATTTTAGGTTTAATATTTAAGCTTTAATGTTTTATGGTACGGGTTAATAGTTGCAGGTTACGGGTTACGGTTTGACGGTTACGGTTTTTGAGTGACGTGTTTACGGGTATTTGGTTACTGCTTACGGTTTGTGATTTATGAGTAACGGTATGACATGTAATGTTTTTCGGATTATGTGTTACGGGTTACAGTTTGCGCGTTAAAGGTTACGTTGTACGGGTTGCGGGTTAAACGTTACGGCTTACGATGTAAGGGTTATGGTATACGGTTACGGATTACGGGTCACGGTTTGGAGGTTACGTTTTTTTTTGTAATAGGGGTTACGAAATCGGGTTACGGATTACAGTTTCTCGTTTGACGGTTACGATTTTCCTTATACGGGTTACGGGTAACATGTTACGGATTACGTATTATGTGTTTCGGCATGACATTGAAGGTTTTTCGAGTTAATTGTTACGGGCTACGGTAAGTGGGTTATGGTTAACGGTATTCGGGTTACGGTTTGCGAGTTAAGGGTTACGGTTTGACGGTTACGGTTTTCGAGTAACGATATGAATGGATTACGGGTTAGATTTTGCGGGTTACGGGTTACTGTGTACAGGTAACGGTTAAAGAGTTGAGGGTTACGTTTTACGGGTACGGTTTAATGGTAACGGTTTTTCTGAGTACTGGTTACGGGTTACGATTTGCGGATTACGGTGTATGAGTTACGGATTATCGGTTATGGGTTACGGTTTAGCATTTTCAGACACAAGTTAGGCTTTATGTTTTAGGTTTTAGGTTTTAGATTTCATATTGTGGGTTTGAGGATTAACGTTTAGGGGTTAACATTTTTGGTTTAACTTTTAGGTATAATATTTTAGTTTTTAACGTTTTTAGGTTACGGGTTACGAGTTGCAGGTTACGGGTTGCAGGTTACGGTTTACAGTTTTTGCAGTTTACGTGTTACGTTGTAAGTTTTAGGTTTTAGATTTCAGATTTTCAGTTTTCGCTTTAACATTTTAGGTTTTATAACTAAGGTTTAACGTTTTAGTTTACATGATGCAGGTTGCGGGCTACGGTGTTCGCGCGACGGTGTGCGGGCTACGGTGTTCGGGCTACGGTGTGCGGGCTACGGTGTTCGGGCTACGGTGTGCGGGCTACGGTGTCCGGGCTACGGTGTCCGGGCTACGGTGTGCGGGCTACGGTGTTCGGGCTACGGTGTGCGTGCTACGGTGTTCGGGCTACGGTGTGTGGGCTACGGTGTTCGGGCTACGGTGTGCGGGTGACGGTATTCGAGCTACGGTGTGCGGGTGACGGTATTCGAGTACGGTGTGCTGGTGACGGTATTCGAGCTACGGTGTGCGGGTTACGGTATTCGAGCGACGGTGTGCGGGTTACGGTATTCGAGCGACGGTGTGCGGGTTACGGTATTCGAGCGACGGTGTGCGGGTTACGGTATTCGAGCGACGGTGTGCGGGTTACGGTATTCGAGCGACGATGTGAGGGTTACGGTATTCGAGCGATGGTGTGCGGGTTACGGTATTCGAGCGACGGTGTGCGGGTTACGGTATTCGAGCGACGGTGTGCGGGCTACGGTGTTCGGGCTACGGTGTGCGGGCTACGGAGTGCGGGCTACGGTGTGCGGGCTACGGTGTGCGGGCTACGGTGTGCGGGCTACGGTGTGCGGGTTACGGTGTTCGGGCTACGGTGTGCGGGCTACGGTGTTCGGGCTACGGTGTTCGGGCTACGGTGTTCGGGCGACGGTGTGCGGGCTACGGTGTTCGGGCGACGGTGTGCAGGCTACGGTGTTCGGGCTACGGTGTGCGGGCTACGTTGTTCGGGCTACGGTGTGCGGGCGACTTTATTCGAGCTACGGTGTGCGGGTTACGGTATTCGAGCTACGGTGTGCGGGTGACGGTATTCGAGCTACGGTGTGCGGGTGACGGTATTCGAGCTACGGTGTGCGGGTTACGGTATTCGAGCTACGGTGTGCGGGTGACGGTATTCGAGCTACGGTGTGCGGGTGACGGTTTTCGAGTACGGTGTGCTGGTGACGGTATTCGAGCTACGGTGTGCGGGTGACGGTATTCGAGCTACGGTGTGCTGGTGACGGTATTCGAGCTTCGGTGTGCAGGTGACGGTATTCGAGCTACGGTGTGCGGGTGACGGTATTCGAGCTACGGTGTGCGGGTTACGGTATTCGAGCTACGGTGTGCGGGTTACGGTATTCGAGCTACGGTGTGCGGGTTACGGTATTCGAGCTACGGTGTGCGGGTTACGGTATTCGAGCTACGGTGTGCGGGTTACGGTTTTCGAGCTACGGTGTGCGGGTTACGGTATTCGAGCTACGGTGTGCGGGTTACGGTATTCGAGCTACGGTGTGCGGGTTACGGTATTCGAGCTACGGTGTGCGGGTAACGGTATTCGAGCTACGGTGTGCGGGTTACGGTATTCGAGCTACGGTGTGCGGGTTACGGTATTCGAGCTACGGTGTGCGGGTAACGGTATTCGAGCTACGGTGTGCGGGTTACGGTATTCGAGCTACGGTGTGCGGGTTACGGTATTCGAGCTACGGTGTGCGGGTTACGGTATTCGAGCTACGGTGTGCGGGTTACGGTATTCGAGCTACGGTTTGCGGGTTACGGTATTCGAGCTACGGTTTGCGGGTTACGGTATTCGAGCTACGGTGTGCGGGTTACGGTATTCGAGCTACGGTGTGCGGGTTACGGTATTCGAGCTACGGTTTGCGGGTTACGGTTTACGATTTACGGTTTACGGTTTGCGGTTTACGGTTCTCGCACTACAGGTTTTCGGGTGACCGGTTACGGTATTCGGGCTACGCGTTACAGTTAACGAATTACGGAAGGACAGTTACGGTGTTTCGGTAAACGTGTTACGGGTTACAGTGTACGGGTTACGGTGTTCGGGTTACGAAATATGAGTAACGGATTACCATTCACGGAAAACGGTTTAACGGTTACGGTTTTTTGGTTACGGGTTAAGGTTCTCGAGCTACGGTGTGCGGGTGACGGTATTCGAGCTACAGTGTGCGGGTGACGGTATTCGAGCTAGGGTGTGCGGGTGACGGTAATCGAGCTACGGTGTGCGGGTAACGGTATTCGAGCTACGGTGTGCGGGTTACGGTATTCCAGCTACGGTGTGCGGGTTACGGTATTCGAGCTACGGTGTGCGGGTTACCGTATTCGAGCTACGGTGTGCGGGTTACGGTATTCGAGCTACGGAGTGCGGGTTACGGTATTCAAGCTACGGTGTGCGGGTTAGGGTATTCGAGCTACGGTGTGCGGGTTAGAGTGTTCGAGCTACGGTGTGCGGGTTAGGGTGTTCGGGCGACGGTGTGCGGGCTACGGTGTTCGCGCGACGGTGTGCGGGCTACGGTGTTCGGGCTACGGTGTGCGGGCTACGGTGTTCGGGCTACGGTGTGCGGGCTACGTTGTTCGGGCTACGGTGTGCGGGTGACGGTATTCGAGCTACGGTGTGCGGGTGACGGTATTCGAGCGAAGGTGTGCGGGTGACGGTATTCGAGCTACGGTGTGCGGGTGACGGTATTCGAGCTACGGTATTCGAGCGACGATGTGCGGGCTACGGTATTCGAGCGACGGTGTGCGGGTTACGGTATTCGAGCGACGGTGTGCGGGTTACGGTATTCGAGCGACGGTGTGCTGGTTACGGTATTCGAGCGACGGTGTGTGGGTTACGGTATTCGAGCGACGGTGTGCGGGTTAGGGTGTTCGAGCTACGGTGCGCGGGTTAGGGTGTTCGGGCGACGGTGTGCGGGCTACGGTGTTCGGGCGACGGTGTGCGGGCTACGGTGTTCGCGCGACGGTGTGCGGGCTACGGTGTTCGGGCTACGGTGTGCGGGCTACGGTGTTCGGGCTATGGTGTGCGGGCTATGGTGTTCGGGCTACGGTGTGCGGGCGACTTTATTCGAGCTACGGTGTGCGGGTGACGGTATTCGAGCTACGGTGTGCGGGTTGCGGTATTCGAGCTACGGTGTGCGGGTGACGGTATTCGAGCTACGGTGTGCGGGTGACGGTATTCGAGCTACGGTGTGCGGGTTACGGTATTCGAGCTACGGTGTGCGGGTGACGGTATTCGAGTACGGTGTGCTGGTGACGGTATTCGAGCTACGGTGTGCGGGTGACGGTATTCGAGCTACGGTGTGCTGGTTACGGTATTCGAGCTACGGTGTGCGGGTTACGGTATTCGAGCTACGGTGTGCGGGTAACGGTATTCGAGCTACGGTGTGCGGGTTACGGTATTCGAGCTACGGTGTGCGGGTTACGGTATTCGAGCTACGGTGTGCGGGTAACGGTATTCGAGCTACGGTGTGCCGGTTACGGTATTCGAGCTACGGTTTGCGGGTTACGGTATTCGAGCTACGGTGTGCGGGTTACGGTATTCGAGCTACGGTGTGCGGGTTACGGTATTCGAGCTACGGTTTGCGGGTTACGGTTTACGGTTTACGGGTTGCGGTTTACGGTTCTCGCACTACAGGTTTTCGGGTGACCGGTTACGGTATTCGGGCTACGCGTTACGGTTAACGAATTACGGAAGGACAGTTACGGTGTTTCGGTAAACGTGTTACGGGTTACAGTGTACGGGTTACGGTGTTCGGGTTACGAAATATGAGTAACGGATTACCATTCACGGAAAACGGTTTAACGGTTACGGTTTTTTGGTTACGGGTTTAGGTTCTCGAGCTACGGTGTGCGGGTTACGGTATTCGAGCTACGGTGTGCGGGTTACGGTATTCGAGCTACGGTTTACGACTTACGGAATGACAGTTACGGTTTTTCGGTAATTTTGTTACGGGTTACAGTGTACGGGTTACAAAGTACGGGTTACGGATTACCGTTTATGGAAAACAGTTTGACGGTTACGGTTTCTGGGTTACTGGTTACGGTATTCTGGCTATCGCGTATTTGGTTACGGTTTTACAAGTTACGTTATGACGATTCTTCGGTAAACGTGTTGCGGGTTAAGGGTTGCGGAGTACGGCTTACTAAGTACGGCTTACGGATTAACTATAACGGGTTACCGATTGACGGTTACGGTTTTTGGGTTACGGTTCTCGGGCAACAGTTTTGCGGGTTACGGGTTACGGTTATTGGGTTAGAGTTTTCGAGTTTACGTTTTTACGGATATTCAGTTACGGGTTACGGTTTACGAGTTAAGGAATGACAGTTACGGTTTTTCGGTAAACGTGTTACGGTTTACGGGATACCGTTTACGGGTTACAAAGTACGGGTTACGGATTACAATGCGGAAAACAGTTTGACGGTTACGGTTTCTGGGTTACGGGTTACGGTATTCGGGCTACGGATTGAGGGTTTCGGAATTTGATCTACGGTTTGCAAGTAGCGGGTTGCGGGTTACGGTTTATTGAAATTACGGGTAATGCCGTACGGGATATAAAGTACGGGTTACGGATTACGGTTAGGGGTTACGGTTTGACGGTTACGGTTTTTCGGGTTACAGGTTACATTTATCGGGTTAGGGTTACGATGTAAGTGTTATGGGTAAAAAGTTAAGGGCTACGGTTTACGGGTACGGTTTGATGGTTACGGTTTTTTGAATTATTGGATACGGGTTACGATGTACGGGTTACGTAGTACGAGTCACGAATTACCGGTTACGGTTAGGCGGTTTAGGTTTTTTGGTATACGGGTAAGATTTTAGAATTTATATATTATTTTGTTCATTTTAGGTTTAACGGTTCAGAGAGAAAATTTTAAATTTAACGTTTTAGGTTTATTTTTTAGGTTTGACGTTTAGGTTACTGGTTACGTGTTGTAGGTTGCGGGGAACAGTTTTTGTAGATTAACGCTTACATTTTATGTTTTAGACTTTAGATTTTAGATTTCAGATTTCTGGTTTTCGGTTAAGGTTTTCGGTTTTAAATTTTCAGGTTTAATAATTTAGGTTTAACATTTTATTTTACGAGTTGCAGGTTAATGGTTGCGAGTTGCAGGTTACGGGTTGCAGTTTATGGTTTTTGCAGTTTACCTGTTACTTTTTAATTTTTAGATTTATGGTTTTAGATTCCAGATTTTCGGTTTTCGGTTTAACGTTTTTGGTTTTACGGTTAAGGTTTAACATTTTAGGCTTACCGTTTTAGGTTTAAAGTTTAACGTTTTGGGTTTTAGGTTTAATGTTTAAGGTTTTATGTTTTATGTTTTAGGTTTTTATACTTAGGTTTATTTTATACTTAGGTTTCTAACACCTGATGGCAGTCGAGTGACGGGTTACTGTTTACAGTTTACGGTTGGTCGATTACAGATTACGGTATACCGGTTACTAGTTGCGGGTTACGGTTTGTCGGTTTAGGTTTTCGGGTTACTCGTTACAGGTTACGGTATGACGATTACTATTTTCGGGTAACGGGTTACGGGTTACAATTTACCGGTTACTGATTTTGGATTACAAGTAATGGGTTATCGATAACGGGTTACGGTTCATGGTTAATAGGTTACGGTTTGAGAGTTACGGTTTTTCGGGTTACGTGTTACGGATAATGCCTTACATGGTACGTGTAAAGATTTACGGTGTACTGACTTTCGGGTTAATTGTTACGGGTTGGAGATTACATATTACGGGTTACGAGGTGAGGGTTACGGAGTACGGTTACGGATAACCGGTTAATGTTTACGGTTTGTAGATTACGGTTTCTGGGATACGGGATACGGTCAACGAGTACGTATTACGTATTAAGGGTTACAGTTTACGTAAGCAGGTTACGGGTTACAGGTTCGGTTTACATGTTAAGGTTTTGGGTTAAAGGTTACAGGTTACGGGTTACGTGTTACGGGTTACGTGTTACGGATTACGGATCGCGATTTGGCGGTTACGGTTTTCGAGTAACGTGTTTACGGGTATTCGATTACTGTTTACGGTTTGTGATTTACGAGTGACCGTTTGACAGTTAGTTTTTCTAATTACGTGTAGTGATTTACAGCTTGCGGGTTACGGTATTCGGGCTTCAGTTTGCGCGCTACCGGTTCCGGTATTCGGGCTATGGTTTGGGGTTACGAGTTAAGGTATTCAAACTACGGTTTAGGTTTTTTTATGTCGCGTGGTTACGCTTTAAGCTTTAGGTTTTAGATTTTATGTTGTCGCGTTTAAATTTAAAGTATTAGGTCGACATTTTAGGTTTAACGTTTCGGTTTAATATGTTAGGTTTAACCATTTATATAACGTGTGACGAATTGCAGGTTTCAGTTTACAAGATCTAGGTTACGGGTTACGAGTTGCAGGTTACGGTTTTTTTTATTACAAGCTGCAGGTTAACAGCCGCAGGTTAAGGGTTACGGTTTTCGCAGAATATCTGTTATAAGTTTAAAGTTTGATATTTTAGATTTCAGGTTTTCGGTTTAACTTTTTAAGATTAACATTTTAGGTTTAACATTATTTTAAGTTAAGGGTTACTAGTTGCAGATTGCAGGTTGCAAATTACGAGTTGTAGTTATTGAGTTACGGATTTTTATTTGCAGGTTACGTGTTACGGGTTACGACTTGCAGGTTAGGGTTTATGAATTGCAGATTACAGGTTACTGGTTGAGGTTTTTGCAGTTTTGGTATTACGCTATAAGTTTTAGGTTTAACTGTTAACGTTTTGAGTTTAAAGTTTTAGGTTTAATATTTTAGGTTTAATGTTTTATGTTACGGGTTGCGAGGTACGAGTTACGAGGTGCAGGTTACGGGTTACAGTTTCACGGTTACCGGTTACGGTTTTTACAGCTTACCGGTTATGTTTTACATTTTCAGTTTAATGTTTAACTTTAGGTTTAAGGTTTATGTTTAATATTTTGGGTTTAACGGGTTAGGTTTAATATTTTAGGTTACGGGTTTCTAGTTAGGGTTATTAGTTCCAGGTTACGAACAGCCAGTTGCAGTTTATGATTTGCAGGTGACAGGTCATGGTTTTTGCAGTTTGAGGGTTACGTTTCAAGTTTTTGGTTTTAGGTTTCTCTGATTTCGGAATTTTGGTTTTATTTTTAACGTTATAAATTCAACGTTTTAGGTGTAATGTTGTACGTTAACATTTTAGGTTTAATATTTAAGCTTTAATGTTTTATGGTACGGGTTAAGAGTTGCAGGTTACGGGTTACGGTTTGACGGTTACGGTTTTTGAGTGACGTGTTTACGGGTATTTGGTTACTGCTTACGGTTTGTGATTTATGAGTTACGGTATGACAGGTAATGTTTTTCGGATTATGTGTTACGGGTTACAGTTTGCGCGTTAAAGGTTACGTTGTACGGGTTGCGGGTTCATCGTTACGGCTTACGATGTAAGGGTTATGGTATACGGTTACGGATTACGGGTCACGGTTTGGAGGTTACGTTTTTTTTTGTAATAGGGGTTACGTAATCGGGTTACGGATTACAGTTTCTCGTTTGACGGTTACGATTTTTCTTATACGGGTTACGGGTAACATGTTACGGATTACGTATTATGTGTTTCGGCATGACATTGTAGGTTTTTCGAGTTAATTGTTACGGGCTACGGTAAGTGGGTTATGGGTTACGGTATTCGGGTTACGGTTTGCGAGTTAAGGGTTACGGTTTGACGGTTACGGTTTTCGAGTAACGATATGAATGTAATGGATTACGGGTTAGATTTTGCGGGTTACGGGTTACTGTGTACAGGTAACGGGTAAAGAGTTGAGGGTTACGTTTTACGGGTACGGTTTAATGGTAACGGGTTTTCTGAGTACTGGTTACGGGTTACGATTTGCGGATTACGGTGTATGAGTTAGGGATTATCGGTTATGGGTTACGGTTTAGCATTTTCAGACACAAGTTAGGCTTTATGTTTTAGGTTTTAGGTTTTAGATTTCATATTGTGGGTTTTAGGTTTAACGATTAGGGGTTAACATTTTTGGTTTAACTTTTAGGTATAATATTTTAGTTTTTAACGTTTTTAGGTTACGGGTTACGAGTTGCAGGTTACGGGTTGCAGGTTACGGTTTACAGTTTTTGCAGTTTACGTGTTACGTTTTAAGTTTTAGGTTTTAGATTTCAGATTTTCAGTTTTCGCTTTAACATTTTAGGTTTTATAACTAAGGTTTAACGTTTTAGTTTACATGATGCAGGTTGCGGGCTACGGTGTTCGCGCGACGGTGTGCGGGCTACGGTGTTCGGGCTACGGTGTGCGGGCTACGGTGTTCGGGCTACGGTGTGCGGGCTACGGTGTCCGGGCTACGGTGTCCGGGCTACGGTGTGCGGGCTACGGTGTTCGGGCTACGGTGTGCGTGCTACGGTGTTCGGGCTACGGTGTGTGGGCTACGGTGTTCGGGCTACGGTGTGCGGGTGACGGTATTCGAGCTACGGTGTGCGGGTGACGGTATTCGAGTACGGTGTGCTGGTGACGGTATTCGAGCTACGGTGTGCGGGTTACGGTATTCGAGCGACGGTGTGCGGGTTACGGTATTCGAGCGACGGTGTGCGGGTTACGGTATTCGAGCGACGGTGTGCGGGTTACGGTATTCGAGCGACGGTGTGCGGGTTACGGTATTCGAGCGACGATGTGAGGGTTACGGTATTCGAGCGATGGTGTGCGGGTTACGGTATTCGAGCGACGGTGTGCGGGTTACGGTATTCGAGCGACGGTGTGCGGGCTACGGTGTTCGGGCTACGGTGTGCGGGCTACGGAGTGCGGGCTACGGTGTGCGGGCTACGGTGTGCGGGCTACGGTGTGCGGGCTACGGTGTGCGGGTTACGGTGTTCGGGCTACGGTGTGCGGGCTACGGTGTTCGGGCTACGGTGTTCGGGCTACGGTGTTCGGGCGACGGTGTGCGGGCTACGGTGTTCGGGCGACGGTGTGCGGGCTACGGTGTTCGGGCTACGGTGTGCGGGCTACGTTGTTCGGGCTACGGTGTGCGGGCGACTTTATTCGAGCTACGGTGTGCGGGTTACGGTATTCGAGCTACGGTGTGCGGGTGACGGTATTCGAGCTACGGTGTGCGGGTGACGGTATTCGAGCTACGGTGTGCGGGTTACGGTATTCGAGCTACGGTGTGCGGGTGACGGTATTCGAGCTACGGTGTGCGGGTGACGGTTTTCGAGTACGGTGTGCTGGTGACGGTATTCGAGCTACGGTGTGCGGGTGACGGTATTCGAGCTACGGTGTGCTGGTGACGGTATTCGAGCTTCGGTGTGCAGGTGACGGTATTCGAGCTACGGTGTGCGGGTGACGGTATTCGAGCTACGGTGTGCGGGTTACGGTATTCGAGCTACGGTGTGCGGGTTACGGTATTCGAGCTACGGTGTGCGGGTTACGGTATTCGAGCTACGGTGTGCGGGTTACGGTATTCGAGCTACGGTGTGCGGGTTACGGTTTTCGAGCTACGGTGTGCGGGTTACGGTATTCGAGCTACGGTGTGCGGGTTACGGTATTCGAGCTACGGTGTGCGGGTTACGGTATTCGAGCTACGGTGTGCGGGTAACGGTATTCGAGCTACGGTGTGCGGGTTACGGTATTCGAGCTACGGTGTGCGGGTTACGGTATTCGAGCTACGGTGTGCGGGTAACGGTATTCGAGCTACGGTGTGCGGGTTACGGTATTCGAGCTACGGTGTGCGGGTTACGGTATTCGAGCTACGGTGTGCGGGTTACGGTATTCGAGCTACGGTGTGCGGGTTACGGTATTCGAGCTACGGTTTGCGGGTTACGGTATTCGAGCTACGGTTTGCGGGTTACGGTATTCGAGCTACGGTGTGCGGGTTACGGTATTCGAGCTACGGTGTGCGGGTTACGGTATTCGAGCTACGGTTTGCGGGTTACGGTTTACGATTTACGGTTTACGGTTTGCGGTTTACGGTTCTCGCACTACAGGTTTTCGGGTGACCGGTTACGGTATTCGGGCTACGCGTTACAGTTAACGAATTACGGAAGGACAGTTACGGTGTTTCGGTAAACGTGTTACGGGTTACAGTGTACGGGTTACGGTGTTCGGGTTACGAAATATGAGTAACGGATTACCATTCACGGAAAACGGTTTAACGGTTACGGTTTTTTGGTTACGGGTTAAGGTTCTCGAGCTACGGTGTGCGGGTGACGGTATTCGAGCTACAGTGTGCGGGTGACGGTATTCGAGCTAGGGTGTGCGGGTGACGGTAATCGAGCTACGGTGTGCGGGTAACGGTATTCGAGCTACGGTGTGCGGGTTACGGTATTCCAGCTACGGTGTGCGGGTTACGGTATTCGAGCTACGGTGTGCGGGTTACCGTATTCGAGCTACGGTGTGCGGGTTACGGTATTCGAGCTACGGAGTGCGGGTTACGGTATTCAAGCTACGGTGTGCGGGTTAGGGTATTCGAGCTACGGTGTGCGGGTTAGAGTGTTCGAGCTACGGTGTGCGGGTTAGGGTGTTCGGGCGACGGTGTGCGGGCTACGGTGTTCGCGCGACGGTGTGCGGGCTACGGTGTTCGGGCTACGGTGTGCGGGCTACGGTGTTCGGGCTACGGTGTGCGGGCTACGTTGTTCGGGCTACGGTGTGCGGGTGACGGTATTCGAGCTACGGTGTGCGGGTGACGGTATTCGAGCGAAGGTGTGCGGGTGACGGTATTCGAGCTACGGTGTGCGGGTGACGGTATTCGAGCTACGGTATTCGAGCGACGATGTGCGGGCTACGGTATTCGAGCGACGGT
The DNA here is from genome assembly GCF_028476545.2 of Physella acuta. NCBI lineage: Eukaryota > Metazoa > Mollusca > Gastropoda > Physidae > Physella > Physella acuta. The sequence continues at coordinate 56,536 of NW_026732705.1, read as the reverse complement.
GTGCGGGTTACGGTATTCGAGCGACGGTGTGCGGGTTACGGTATTCGAGCGACGGTGTGCTGGTTACGGTATTCGAGCGACGGTGTGTGGGTTACGGTATTCGAGCGACGGTGTGCGGGTTAGGGTGTTCGAGCTACGGTGCGCGGGTTAGGGTGTTCGGGCGACGGTGTGCGGGCTACGGTGTTCGGGCGACGGTGTGCGGGCTACGGTGTTCGCGCGACGGTGTGCGGGCTACGGTGTTCGGGCTACGGTGTGCGGGCTACGGTGTTCGGGCTATGGTGTGCGGGCTATGGTGTTCGGGCTACGGTGTGCGGGCGACTTTATTCGAGCTACGGTGTGCGGGTGACGGTATTCGAGCTACGGTGTGCGGGTTGCGGTATTCGAGCTACGGTGTGCGGGTGACGGTATTCGAGCTACGGTGTGCGGGTGACGGTATTCGAGCTACGGTGTGCGGGTTACGGTATTCGAGCTACGGTGTGCGGGTGACGGTATTCGAGTACGGTGTGCTGGTGACGGTATTCGAGCTACGGTGTGCGGGTGACGGTATTCGAGCTACGGTGTGCTGGTTACGGTATTCGAGCTACGGTGTGCGGGTTACGGTATTCGAGCTACGGTGTGCGGGTAACGGTATTCGAGCTACGGTGTGCGGGTTACGGTATTCGAGCTACGGTGTGCGGGTTACGGTATTCGAGCTACGGTGTGCGGGTAACGGTATTCGAGCTACGGTGTGCCGGTTACGGTATTCGAGCTACGGTTTGCGGGTTACGGTATTCGAGCTACGGTGTGCGGGTTACGGTATTCGAGCTACGGTGTGCGGGTTACGGTATTCGAGCTACGGTTTGCGGGTTACGGTTTACGGTTTACGGGTTGCGGTTTACGGTTCTCGCACTACAGGTTTTCGGGTGACCGGTTACGGTATTCGGGCTACGCGTTACGGTTAACGAATTACGGAAGGACAGTTACGGTGTTTCGGTAAACGTGTTACGGGTTACAGTGTACGGGTTACGGTGTTCGGGTTACGAAATATGAGTAACGGATTACCATTCACGGAAAACGGTTTAACGGTTACGGTTTTTTGGTTACGGGTTTAGGTTCTCGAGCTACGGTGTGCGGGTTACGGTATTCGAGCTACGGTGTGCGGGTTACGGTATTCGAGCTACGGTTTACGACTTACGGAATGACAGTTACGGTTTTTCGGTAATTTTGTTACGGGTTACAGTGTACGGGTTACAAAGTACGGGTTACGGATTACCGTTTATGGAAAACAGTTTGACGGTTACGGTTTCTGGGTTACTGGTTACGGTATTCTGGCTATCGCGTATTTGGTTACGGTTTTACAAGTTACGTTATGACGATTCTTCGGTAAACGTGTTGCGGGTTAAGGGTTGCGGAGTACGGCTTACTAAGTACGGCTTACGGATTAACTATAACGGGTTACCGATTGACGGTTACGGTTTTTGGGTTACGGTTCTCGGGCAACAGTTTTGCGGGTTACGGGTTACGGTTATTGGGTTAGAGTTTTCGAGTTTACGTTTTTACGGATATTCAGTTACGGGTTACGGTTTACGAGTTAAGGAATGACAGTTACGGTTTTTCGGTAAACGTGTTACGGTTTACGGGATACCGTTTACGGGTTACAAAGTACGGGTTACGGATTACAATGCGGAAAACAGTTTGACGGTTACGGTTTCTGGGTTACGGGTTACGGTATTCGGGCTACGGATTGAGGGTTTCGGAATTTGATCTACGGTTTGCAAGTAGCGGGTTGCGGGTTACGGTTTATTGAAATTACGGGTAATGCCGTACGGGATATAAAGTACGGGTTACGGATTACGGTTAGGGGTTACGGTTTGACGGTTACGGTTTTTCGGGTTACAGGTTACATTTATCGGGTTAGGGTTACGATGTAAGTGTTATGGGTAAAAAGTTAAGGGCTACGGTTTACGGGTACGGTTTGATGGTTACGGTTTTTTGAATTATTGGATACGGGTTACGATGTACGGGTTACGTAGTACGAGTCACGAATTACCGGTTACGGTTAGGCGGTTTAGGTTTTTTGGTATACGGGTAAGATTTTAGAATTTATATATTATTTTGTTCATTTTAGGTTTAACGGTTCAGAGAGAAAATTTTAAATTTAACGTTTTAGGTTTATTTTTTAGGTTTGACGTTTAGGTTACTGGTTACGTGTTGTAGGTTGCGGGGAACAGTTTTTGTAGATTAACGCTTACATTTTATGTTTTAGACTTTAGATTTTAGATTTCAGATTTCTGGTTTTCGGTTAAGGTTTTCGGTTTTAAATTTTCAGGTTTAATAATTTAGGTTTAACATTTTATTTTACGAGTTGCAGGTTAATGGTTGCGAGTTGCAGGTTACGGGTTGCAGTTTATGGTTTTTGCAGTTTACCTGTTACTTTTTAATTTTTAGATTTATGGTTTTAGATTCCAGATTTTCGGTTTTCGGTTTAACGTTTTTGGTTTTACGGTTAAGGTTTAACATTTTAGGCTTACCGTTTTAGGTTTAAAGTTTAACGTTTTGGGTTTTAGGTTTAATGTTTAAGGTTTTATGTTTTATGTTTTAGGTTTTTATACTTAGGTTTATTTTATACTTAGGTTTCTAACACCTGATGGCAGTCGAGTGACGGGTTACTGTTTACAGTTTACGGTTGGTCGATTACAGATTACGGTATACCGGTTACTAGTTGCGGGTTACGGTTTGTCGGTTTAGGTTTTCGGGTTACTCGTTACAGGTTACGGTATGACGATTACTATTTTCGGGTAACGGGTTACGGGTTACAATTTACCGGTTACTGATTTTGGATTACAAGTAATGGGTTATCGATAACGGGTTACGGTTCATGGTTAATAGGTTACGGTTTGAGAGTTACGGTTTTTCGGGTTACGTGTTACGGATAATGCCTTACATGGTACGTGTAAAGATTTACGGTGTACTGACTTTCGGGTTAATTGTTACGGGTTGGAGATTACATATTACGGGTTACGAGGTGAGGGTTACGGAGTACGGTTACGGATAACCGGTTAATGTTTACGGTTTGTAGATTACGGTTTCTGGGATACGGGATACGGTCAACGAGTACGTATTACGTATTAAGGGTTACAGTTTACGTAAGCAGGTTACGGGTTACAGGTTCGGTTTACATGTTAAGGTTTTGGGTTAAAGGTTACAGGTTACGGGTTACGTGTTACGGGTTACGTGTTACGGATTACGGATCGCGATTTGGCGGTTACGGTTTTCGAGTAACGTGTTTACGGGTATTCGATTACTGTTTACGGTTTGTGATTTACGAGTGACCGTTTGACAGTTAGTTTTTCTAATTACGTGTAGTGATTTACAGCTTGCGGGTTACGGTATTCGGGCTTCAGTTTGCGCGCTACCGGTTCCGGTATTCGGGCTATGGTTTGGGGTTACGAGTTAAGGTATTCAAACTACGGTTTAGGTTTTTTATGTCACGTGGTTACGCTTTAAGCTTTAGGTTTTAGATTTTATGTTGTCGCGTTTAAATTTAAAGTATTAGGTCGACATTTTAGGTTTAACGTTTCGGTTTAATATGTTAGGTTTAACCATTTATATAACGTGTGACGAATTGCAGGTTTCAGTTTACAAGATCTAGGTTACGGGTTACGAGTTGCAGTTTACGGTTTTTTTATTACGAGCTGCAGGTTAACAGCCGCAGGTTAAGGGTTACGGTTTTCGCAGAATATCTGTTATAAGTTTAAAGTTTGATATTTTAGATTTCAGGTTTTCGGTTTAACTTTTTAAGATTAACGTTTTTTGCAGTTTATGTGTTAGGTTTTAGGTTTTAGATTTCTGGTTTTCTAATTTAGGTTTAACGTTTCAGGGTTTCATTTTAAGTTTTAACGTTATAGGTTTAACTTTTAGGTTTAACATTATAGGTTAAACGTTGTAGGTTTTGGGTTTAAGATTTTAGGTTTAACGTTTTAGGTTTAACGTTTTAGGTTTAACGTTTTAGGTTTAACGTTTTAGGTTTAACATTTTAGGTTTACCGTTTTAGGTTCAATTTAAACGTTTTAGATTTCAGGTTTTAGTTTTAATGTTTTATGTTTATTGATTTAGGTTTAAGGCTTTAGGTGTTTATATTTAGGTTTTAGGTTTTTGGTCTTTGGCGTTTTGAAAAAAATTCGAACTAATGTTGTACTTATGTACTTGTAGTTTCTATAGCAGTTCTTGTTTTAACGAGATAAGGTTGCTGGCCTTATATTTCAACCCCCAACCTGGAGGACCAGTGTGCTAGCTTTGGTCTGATCCCTACCCACGAAGATCTTCCCAGCTTGGTTGAACCTACCAGGAGTTTACACTCCCGCTGGTATAGCTCTTGGGGTCATCGAGATACACAAGCTGCCAAGCCACGACAAGGCTCTAGCACCTGATGGCAGTCGCGTGACGGGTTTTCGAGTAACGGGTTTACGGGTATTCGGTTACCGGTTACGGTTTATGGTTTACTAATTACGGTATGGCAATTACGTTTTTTTCGGGTTACGGATTACCGGTTACGGATTACGGTATACGGGCTACGGGTTACGGAATTCGGGCTACGGTTAGCGAGTGTCGGGTGGCGGGTTACAGAATTCGGGCTACAGTTTGCGGGTTGCGGTATTCGGGCTACGGTTTGCGGGTTTCGGTTTAAGAGTTACGTGTTTACGGGTATTCGGTTACGATTTACGAGTTACGGGTTGACAGTTACGGATTTTAGGGTAACATGTTGTGGTTGTTGGTTACGGTTTACGGTGTACGCGTTATAACGTTAGGGTAACGGATTAGCGGTTGCGGTTTACGGTTTGACAGTTAGTTTTTGGGTTACGGGTTACGGTATTCAGGCTACAGGTTTGCGGTTTACTGGTTACGGATTTCGGAATACGGTTTGCGGTTGCGGGTTGCGGGTTACGAGTCAGGCTATGACAGTTACGATTTTTTCGGTTAACGTGTTGCGGGTTTCTGGTTACGGTGTACGGGTTACTGTTATGCGAGTTACGGTTACGGTATTCGGAAAAAAGTTTTTAGGTTACGGGTTACGGTTAAAGGGCTACAGGTTTGCGGGATACGAGTTACGGTATTCGGACTATGATTTACGGAATACCGGTTACATGTTACGGATTACGGATTGACGGTTACGGTTTTTGGGTTACGGGTTACGGTTCTCGGGCTACAGGTTTGCGGGATAAGAGTTACGGTATACGGGCTACGGTTTACGGAATTCGGGCTACGGTTTGCAGGTGGCCGGTTGCGGGTTACTGGTGTCGGGTATTCGGTTACGGTTTTCGGTTTACGAGTAACGGTATGACAGTTACGGTTTCTCGGTTAACGTGTTGCGGGTTTCGGGTTACGGTGTACGGGTTACTGTTTTGCGCGTAACGGTTATGGTATTCTAATACAGTTTTGCGGGTTACGGGTTACGGAATTCGGGCTCCGATTTGCAGGTGGCTGGTTACGGGTTACAATGTACATGTTACAAAGTACAGGATACGGATTACCGGTTGCGGGTTACGGATTGACGAATACGGTTTTTGGGTTACGGGTTACGGTTCTCGAGCTACAGGTTTGCGGATTACGGGTTACGGATTGATGGTTACGGTTTTTTGGTTACGGTTTTTGTGTCACGGGTTTCGGTTCTCGGGCTACAGGTTTTCGGGTTACGTGTTACGGTATTCGGCCTACGGTTTACGGAATTCGGGTTACGATTTACAGGTGGCGGGTTACGGGTTACGAGTTTCGGTTATTCGGTTACGGGCTACGGTTTACGAGTAACGGTATAACAGTCACGGTTTTTTGGTGAATTGTTGCGAGTTAAAGGTATCAGTGTACGGATTACGTTTTACGAGTTAAAAAGTACAGGTTACGGATTACCGGTTACCGGTTACGGGTTACGGATTGACGGTAACGGTTTTTAGGTTACGGTTTTTGGGTTACGGGTTACGGTTCTCGGGCTACAGGTTTGCGGATTATGGTTACTGATTTCGGGCTACGGTTTGCGGTTGCGGGTTGCAGGTTACGAGTTTCGGGTATTCGGTTAACGGTTACGGTTTACGAGTTACGGTATGACAGTTACGGTTTGTCGGTAAACGTGTTGCGGGTTACGGGTTACGTTGTACGGGTTACAAAGTACAGGTTACGGATAACCGGTTACGAGTTACGGATTGACGGTTACGGTTTTGGGTTACAGGTTAAGGTTCACGAGCTACAGGTTTGCGGGTTACGAGTTACGGTATTCGGGCTACGGTTTGCAGGTGGCCGGTTGCGGGTTACGGGTGTCGGGTTTTCGGTTACGGTTTTCAGTTTACGAGTAACGGTATGACAGTTACGTTTTTCGGTTAACGTGTTGCGGGTTTCGGGTTACGGTTTACGGGTTACTGTTTCGCGGGCTACGGTTACGGTATTCGGAATACAGTTTGCGGGTTACGGGTTACGGTTCCTAGGGCTACAGTTTTGCGGGTTATGAGTTATGGAATACGGAATTCGGGCTATGGTTTACGGAATTCAAGCTACGGTTTACGGAATTCGGGCTACGGTTTACAGGTGGCGGGTTGCGGGTTACGAGTTTCGGGTATTCGGTTAAGAGTTGCGGTTTACGAGTTACGGTATGACAGTAACGGTTTGTTGATTAACGTGCTGCGGGTTACGGGTTACGATGTACGGGTTACAAAGTACAGGTTACGGATTACCGGTTGCGGGTTACGGATTTACGAATACGGTTTTTGGGTTATGGGTTACAGTTTTTGGGTTATGGGTTACGGTTCTCGAGCTAAAGGTTTGGCGGATTACGGGTTACGGATTGACGGTTACGGTTTTTTGTGTAACGGGTTACGGTTCTCGGGCTACAGGTTTGCGGATTATGGTTACTGATTTCGGGCTACGGTTTGCGGTTGCGGGTTGCGGGTTACGAGTTTCGGGTATTCGGTTAACGGTTACGGTTTACGAGTTACGGTATGACAGTTACGGTTTCTCGGTTAACGTGTTGCGGGTTTCGGGTTACGGTGTACGGGTTACTGTTTTGCGCGTTACGGTTAGGGTATTCTAATACAGTTTTGCGGGTTACGATTTACGGAAATCGGGCTCCGGTTTGCAGATGGCTGGTTACGGGTTACAATGTACGGGTTACAAAGTACAGGGTACAGATTACCGGTTGCGGGTTACGGATTGACGAATACGGTTTTTGGGTTACGGGTTACGGTTCTCGAGCTACAGGTTTGCGGATTACGGGTTAAGGATTGACGGTTACGGTTTTTTGGTTACGGTTTTTGTGTCACGGGTTTCGGTTCTCGGGCTACAGGTTTTCGGGTTACGTGTTACGGTATTCGGCCTACGGTTTACGGAATTCGGGTTACGATTTGCAGGTGGCGGGTTACGGGTTACGAGTTTCGGTTATTCGGTTACGGGCTACAGTTTACGAGTAACGGTATAACAGTTACGGTTTTTTGGTGAATTGTTGCGAGTTAAAGGTATCAGTGTACGGATTACGTTTTACGAGTTAAAAAGTACAGGTTACGGATTACCGGTTACCGGTTACGGGTTACGGATTGACGGTTACGGTTTTTAGGTTACGGTTTTTGGGTTACGGTATTCAGGCTACAGGTTTGCGGTTTACTGGTTACGGATTTCGGGCTACGGTTTGCGGTTGCGGGTTGCGGGTTACGAGTTTCGGGTATTCGGTTAACGGTTACGGTTTACGAGTTACGGTATGACAGTTACGGTTTCTCGGTAAACGTGTTGCGGGTTACGGGTTACGTTGTACGGGTTACAAAGTACAGGTTACGGATAACCGGTTACGAGTTACGGATTGACGGTTACGGTTTTGGGTTACGGGTTAAGGTTCACGAGCTACAGGTTTGCGGGTTACGAGTTACGGTATTCGGGCTACGGTTTGCAGGTGGCCGGTTGCGGGTTATGGGTGTCGGGTTTTCGGTTACGGTTTTCGGTTTACGAGTAACGGTATGACAGTTACGTTTTTCGGTTAACGTGTTGCGGGTTTCGGGTTACGGTTTACGAGTTACTGTTTCGCGGGCTACGGTTACGGTATTCGGAATACAGTTTGCGGGTTACGGGTTACGGTTCTCGGGCTACAGGTTTGCGGGTTATGAGTTACGGAATACGGAATTCGGGCTATGGTTTACGGAATTCAAGCTACGGTTTACGGAATTCGGGCTACGGTTTACAGGTGGCGGGTTGCGGGTTACGGATGTCGGATATTCGGTTACGGGTTACGGTTTACGAGTAATGATATGACAGTTTCGGTTTTTCAGTAAATTGTTGCGGGTTACGGGTTTCGTTGTACGTGTTACGAAGTGCGGTTTACAGATTACCGATTACGGGTTTCGACGAGACGATTACGATTTTTGGGTTAAAGGTTACGGTATTCGGACGAAGGTTTGCTTGTTGCGGGTTGCGAGTTACGGTCATTCGGTTACGGTTTTTAAGTAACGTGTTTAAGAAATATTTGGTTACGGGTTACGGTTTACCAGTTACGGTATTACAGTTACGGTTTGTCGGTAAACGTGTTGCGGGTGACGGGTTACGTTGTACCGGTTACAAAGTACAGGTTACGGATTACCGGTTACGGGTTACGGATTGACGGTTACAGTTTTTGGGTTACGGATTACGGATCTCGAGCGACAAGTTTGCAGGTTACGGGTTACGGTATTCGGGCTACGGTCTGAAGGTAGCGAGTTAGCGGGTTACGGAAATTCTTAACAGTTCTCGAGTTACGAATTTACGGGTATTTATTTCTGGGTTACTGTTTACGAGTTACGGTAGAACAGTTACGGTTGTTCGGTAAACTTGTTCTGGGTTACTTTAAACGGTGTATGGATTACGCGTTACGTGTTACGGTTTGACGATTACGGTTTTTGGGTTACGGATAACGTTTCTTGGACTACAGGTTTGCGGATTACGAGTTACGGTATTCTGGCTACGGTTTACGGAATTCGGGCTACGGTTTACGGAATTCGGGCAACGGTTTACGGAATTCGGGCAACGGTTTACAGGTGGCGGGCTACGGTTTACAGGTGCCGGGTTACCGGTGTCGGGTATTCGATTACGGGTTACGGTTTACGAGTAACGATATGACAGTTTCGGTTTTTCGGTAAATTGTTGCGGGTTACGGTTTTCGTTGTACGGGTTACGAAGTACGGATTACAGATTACCGGTTACGGGTTTTGACAAGACGGTAACGATTTTTGGGTGACGGGTTACGTTTTACGGTATTCGGGCTTAGGTTTGCTTGTTACGGGTTACGGTTATTTGGTTACGGTTTTCAAGTAACGTGTTTACAGGTATTCGGTTACGGGTTATGCTTTACGATTTACGCGATTACAGTTACGGTTTGTCGGTAAACCTGTGCGGGTTACGGTTTACGTTGTACGGGTTACAAAGTACCGGTTACGGATTACCGGTTACGGGTTACGGATTGACGGTTACGGTTTTTGGGTAACGGAAACGGTTTACAGGTGGCGGGTTGCGGGTGCAGGTGTCGTGTATTCAGATACGGGCTACGGTTTACGAGTATCGGTATGACAGTTACGGTTTTTCGGTAAACGTATTGCGTGTTACGTGTTACGGTATATGGATTACGAAGTACGGATTACGGTATTTGGGCTGCGGTTTGCTGGTTAGTGAATTTGGGCTACTGTTAGGAGGTGGCGGGTTACGGGTTACGGTTATTTGCTTACAATTGCAAGTTTGAGGTTGCATATTTTGAGTTGCAGGTATTAAGTTACGGGTTTTTATTTGCAGGTAGCGGGTTAAGGGTTACGGCTTGCAGGTTACGGTTTATGAGTTGCAAGTTACAGATAACTGATTATGGTTTTTGCAGTTTTTGGGTTACGTTTTAAGTTTTAGGTTTAACAACGTTTTAGTTTTAAAATTTTAGGTTTAATATTTTAGGTTTAATGTTACGGGTTGCCGGTAACGGTTATTTAGTTACGGTTTTCAAGTTACGTGTTTATGGTTTACGTGTTACAGTATGACAATAACGGTGTTTTGGTAAACATGTTGCGTATTACGGGTTACGGTGTACGGGTTACGAAGTACGGGTTACCGATTACCGGTTTCTGGTTACGGTTTGAGGGTTAAGGTATTTGGATTACGGGTTACGGTATTCGGGCTACTTTTTTTCGGGTGGCCGGTTACGGGTTACGGTTATTTGGTTACAGTTTTCGCGTTACGTGTTTACGGGTATTCGGTTACGATTTAGGCGTTAATTTGGCAGTTACGGTTTTTGGGTTGCGGGTTACGGTATTAGGCTTTTGGTTTGCGAGTTGCGCTTTGCGGATTAATTTTTAAGTTTAAAGTTTGAGATTTTAGATTTTTGGTTTTCGGTTTAACTTTTCAGGTTTAATATTTTTGGTTTAACGTTTTAAGTTACGGGTTACAAGTTTCAGGTTGCAATTTTTGAGTTGCAGGTATTGAGTTACGGTTTTTATTTACAGGTATCGGATTAAGGGTTACGGCTTGCAGGTTACGGTTTATGAGTTGCAGGTTACAGATAAATGATTATGGTTTTTGCAATTTTTGGGTTACGTTTTAAGTTTTAGGTTTAACAACGTTTTAGGTTTAAAGTTTTAGGTTTAATATTTTAGGTTTAATGTTACGGGTTGCCGGTAACGGTTATTTAGTTACGGTTTTCAAGTTACGTGTTTATAGTTTACGAGTTACAGTATGACAATAACGGTGTTTTGGTAAACATGTTGCGTATTACGGGTTACGGTGTACGGGTTACGAAGTACGGGTTACCGATTACCGGTTGCTGGTTACGGTTTGACGGTTAAGGTATTTGGATTACGGGTTACGGTAGTCGGGCTACTTTTTGCGGGTGGCTGGTTGCGGGTTGCGGGTTACGGTTATTTGGTTACAGTTTTCGAGGTACGTGTTTACGGGTATTCGGTTACGATTTAGGCGTTAATTTGACAGTTACGGTTTTTGGGTTACGGGTTACGGTATTAGGCCTATGGTTTGCGGGTTGCGCTTTGCGGATTAAGTTTTAAGTTTAAAATTTGAGATTTAGGTTTCTGGTTTTCGGATTAACTTTTCAGGTTTAATATTATAGGTTCAACGTTTTAAGTTACGGGTTAAAAGTTTCAGGTTGCAAATTTTGAGTTGCAGGTATTGAGTTACGTGTTTTTATTTGCAGGTATCGGATTAAGGGTTACGGCTTGCAGGTTACGGTTTATGAGTTGCAGGTTACAGATAAATGATTATGGTATTTGCAGTTTTTGGGTTACGTTTTAAGTTTTAGGTTTAACAATTAACGTTTTAGGTTTAAAGTTTTAGGTTTAATATTTTAGGTTTAATGTTACGGGTTGCCGGTAACGGTTATTTAGTTACGGTTTTCAAGTTACCTGTTTATGGTTTACGAGTTATAGTATGACAATAACGGTGTTTTGGTAAACATGTTGCGTATTACGGGTTACGGTGTACGGGTTACGAAGTACTGGTTACCGATTACCGTTTGCTGGTTACGGTTTGACGGTTTGACGGTTAAGGTATTTGGATTACGGGTTACGGTATTCAGGCTACTTTTTGTGGGTGGCGGGTCACGAGTTACGGGTTTAAGTTATTTGGTTACAGTTTTCGAGGTACGTGTTTACGGGTATTCAGTTACGATTTAGGCATTAATTTGACATTTACGGTTATTTGGTTACGGGTTACGGTATTAGGCCTATGGTTTGTGGGTTGCACTTTGCGCATTAAATTTTAAGTTTAAAGTTTGAGATTTTAGATTTCTGGTTTTCGGTTTAACTTTTCAGGTTTAATATTTTTGGTTTAACGTTTTAAGTTACGGGTTAAAAGTTTCAGGTTGCAAATTTTGAGTTGCAGACGTTGAGTTACGGGTTTTTATTTACAGGTAGCAGGTTAAGGGTTACGGCTTGCAGGTTACGATTTATGAGTTGCAGGTTACAGATAACTGATTATGGTTTTTGCTGTTTTTGGGTTACGCTTTAAGTTTTAGGTTTAACAACGTTTTAGGTTTAAAGTTTTAGGTTTAATATTTTAGGGTGTATGCTTTTTTGTGTTACCAGTTACGAGTTGCAGGTTACGGGTTACGGTTTCACTGTTACCGGTTACGGTTTCACGGTTACCGGTTACGGTTTTTGCAGTTTACCAGTTATGTTTACGGTTTAAGGTTTAACGTTTTGGCGTTTTATGTTAACGTTTTAGGTTTAATGATTTAGGTTTAACCTCTTAGGTTCAATAATTTAAGTTACGGGTTGAAAGTTTCAGGTTGCAAATTTTGAGTTGCAGGTATTGAGTTACGGGTTTTTATTTGAAGGTAGCGGGTTAAGGGTTACGGCTTGCAGGTTACGGTTTTTGAGTTGCAAGTTACAGATAACTGATTATCGTTTTTGCAGTTTTTCGGTTACGTTTTAAGTTTTTGGTTTAACAATTAACGTTTTAGGTTTAAAGTTTTAGGTTTAATATTTTAGGTTTAATGTTACGGGTTGCCGGTAACGGTTATTTAGTTACGGTTTTCAAGTTGCGTGTTTATGGTTTACGAGTTACAGTATGACAATAACGGTGTTTTGGTAAACATGTTGCGTATTACGGGTTACGGTGTACGGGTTACGAAGTACTGGTTACCGATTACCGGTTGCTGGTTACTGTTTGACGGTTAAGGTATTTGGATTACGGGTTATGGTATTCGGGCTACTTTTTGCGGGTTGCGGGTTGCGGGTTGCGGGTTGCGGTTATTTGGTTACAGTTTTCGAGGTACGTGTTTACGGGTATTCAGTTACGATTTAGGCGTTGATTTGACAGTTACGGTTTTTGGGTTACGGGTTAAGGTATTAGGCCTATGGTTTGCGGGTTGCGCTTTGCGGATTAAGTTTTAAGTTTGAGATTTAAGATTTCTGGTTTTCGGTTTACTTTTTCAGGTGGAATATTTTAGGTTTAACGTTCTAAGTTACGGGTTACGAGGTTACGAGTAGCATTTTACGAGTTTCAGGTTACTGGTTACATGTAACCAGTTACAGGTTACGGGCTGCAGATTACGATTTACATTTTTTGTTATTTTACTGGTTACGCTTTAAGTTTTAGATTTTAGGTTTTCGTCTCAGGGTATAACATTTTAGATTTAACGTTTTAGGTTTAAAACTTTTAGTTTTACTTATTAGGCTACAGGTTTTGAGTTGCAGGTTACGGGTTACGATTCACGAGTTTGGGTTTTAGGAATTATGCTTAATTCTTTAGGTTTTAGGTTTAATATTTTAGGTCTATCATTTTTAGGTTTTCATGTTTAACGCTTTGGGTTTAATGTTTTAGTTTTAATGTTTTATGTTATGTGTTAAGGATCATGAGTTGCTGGTATGGTTTACGAAATGTAGGTTACGAGTTTCGAGTTCAGGGTTTCAGGTACCGGTTACAATTTTTGCTTTTTTTGGGTTACGCTTTAAGTTTTGGTTTAACATTTAAGGTTTAATATTTTAGGTTTATTATATTAGGTTTAATATTTTAGGTTTAATGTCTTATGTTACAGGTTACGAGTTGCATGTTGCAGGTTACGGGTTACGAGTTGCAGGTTGCAGGTTACGGATTACGAGTTACAGGTTATAAGTTGCAGGTTTTGGGTTACGAGTTGCAGTTTATGTGTTACGTTTTAAAATTTAGGTTTTAAATTTCTGTTTTTTTGTTTTAAATTTTAGGTTTAATGTGTTAGGTTTAACGTTTTAGGTTGAATATTTTAGGTTTACTTTTTAGGTTACGGGTTACTAGTTGCAGGTTGCAGGTTACGAGTTGCAGGTTACGGATTACAGATTATGAGTTGCAGGTTCAAGAAACAAGGTATAAGGTTTAAGTTTTAAGTTTTATTTTTTGTTTTAAGTTGCAATGTTCAATGTTGAGGTTTAAGAACCAAGGATCAAGTGTCGATGTTGCAGGTTCCGTTTAAGGTTCAAGAACCATAATTCAAGGTTTAAGGTTCAGTGTTTAAGCTTCAAGATTTAATTTTTAAGAACCAAGTTTAAAGGTTTAAGATTTAACTTTTAAGGTTCAAGGCTCAAGAACCAAGGTTGAAGGTTGAAAGAACAAGGCTAAAGAACCAACGTTTAAGGTTCAAGGAACAAGGCTAAGAACCAATGTTTAAGGATAAAGATTTATTTTTAAGGTTCAAGGCTAAAGAACCAAGGTTGAAGGTTGAAGGAACAGGACTAAAGAACCAATGTTTAAAGTTCAAGATTCCATTTTTTAGAACCAAGATTAATTTTTATGGTTCAAGGCTAAAGAACCAATGTTTAAGGTTCAAGGTTCAATGTCTTTGAACCAAGGTTTAAGGTTAAAGATTTAATTTTTAAGATTCAAGGCTAAAGAACCAATGTTTAAAGTTGAAGGAACAAGGCTAAAGAACCAATGTTTAGGGTTCAAGGTTCAATATCTTAGAACCAAGTATTAAGGTTAAAGATTTAATTTTTAAGATTCAAGGCTAAAGAACCAATGTTTAAGGTTCAAGGTTCAATGTCTTTGAACCAACGTTTAAGGTTAAAGATTTAATTTTTAAGATTCAAGGCTAAAGAACCAATGTTTAAAGTTGAAGGAACAAGGCTAAAGAACCAATGTTTAGGGTTCAAGGTTCAATATCTTAGAACCAAGTTTTAAGGTTAAAGATTTAATTTTTAAGATTCAAGGCTAAAGAACCAATGTTTACGGTTGAAGAAACAAGGCTAAAGAACCAATGTTTAAGGTTCAAGGTTCAAGGTTCAATGTCTTAGAATCAAGGTTTAAGGTTATGATTTAATTTTTAAGGTTCAAGGCTCAAGAACCAAGGTTGAAGGTTCAAGGCTCAAGAATAAAGGTTGAAGGTTCAAGGTAAATGGTTCAAGAACCAAGGTTTAAGGTATAAGTGTCAAGGTTGAAGATATAAGGTTTAAGGTTAGTTTTAAGGCTTAAGGTTCAACAATACATACACAAAATAACAATTTTACATACACACAACAACCACAACAACAAGAACTTGACGGGTAAGTGTCTAACTACTTATGACTTAACAGCTATTTGCTTGGTACTGGTGACTTGGATTGGTTTGTTGGTTGGTTGTCTGTTAGTTGTTTAGTTGTTTGTTGACGGTTGCTTGTTTGTGGTATTAGTTGTGGTTCGTTGTTTTGTGGTCGATGGTTGGTTGGTTGGTTTTCTGTTAGTTGTCATTCGTTAGTCGGTTGTCGTTGGTAGGTTTGTTGTCGGTTAATGAATTAGTTGTCTATAGTTGGTCATTTGTCGGTTAGTGGTGTTAGTTGTGGTTCGTTGTTTTGTGGTCGATGGTTAGTTGATTGTCTGTTAGTGGGTTAGTTGTCATTCGTTGGTCGGTTGTACTTTGTTGGTTGATAGTATGTTAGTGGGTTAGTTGTCATTCGTTGGTCGGTTGTCGTTGGTAGGATTGTTTGAATTAGTTGGTCATTTGTCGGCTCGTTGTGTTAGTTGTCGTTTGTTGGTTGATTGTCTGTTAGTGGGTTAGTTGTCATTCGTTGGTCGGTTGTCATTTGTTGGTTGATTGTCTGTTAGTGGGTTAGTTGTCGTTCGTTGGTTGGTTGTCATTTGTTGGTTGATTGTCTGTTAGTGGGTTAGTTGTCATTCGTTGGTCGGTTGTCATTTGTTGGTTGATTGTCTGTTAGTGGGTTAGTTGTTGTTCGTTGGTCTGTTTGTCAGTTATTGGTTGTAACTTATGTTTGTTGCTTTGTGGTTGTTTTTTTTGTTAATATGTTGTTTTTTGTTTACTATGTAAATATACATACAATCTAATAACTTACTGATTTTCATCGCGTCTGATCATCTTGTTGATGGATCCTCTAGCTGATGGTTCCTCTAGCTGGTGGGTCCTCTAGCTGATGGGTCACTAGCTGATGGGACCTCTAGCTAATGGGTCCTCTAGTTGATGGGTCCTCTAGCTGATGGGTCCTCTAGCTGATGGGACATCTAGCTGATGGGTCACTAGCTGATGGGACCTCTAGCTGATGGTACCTCTAGCTGATGGGTCCTCTAGTTGATGGGTCCTCTAGCTGATGGGACCTCTAGCTGATGGGACCTCTAGCTGATGGGTCACTAGCTGATGGGTTCTTTAGCTGATGGGTTCCTAGGCTGATGGGTCCTTTAGCTGATGGGTTCCTAGGCTGATGGGTCCTTTAGCTGATGGGTTCCTAGGCTGATGGGTCCTTTAGCTGATGGGTTCCTAGGCTGATGGGTCCTTTAGCTAATGGGACCTCTAGCTGATGGAGCTTCTAGCTGGTGTGGCCTCTAGCTGATAGGTACACACGTTGATGGGTCCTTTAGCTGATGGGTCCTATAGCTGATGGGTACGCTAACTGATGGGTCATCTAGCTGAAGGGACCTCTAGCTAGTTTGACCTCTAGCTGATGGGGCCTCTAGCTGATGGGTCCTATAGCTGATGGGGCCTCTAGCTGATGGGTCATCTAGCTGATGGGTCCCCTAGGTGATGGGACCTCTAGCTGATGGGTCCTCTAGCTGATGGGTCCTCTAGTTGATGTGTCATCTAGCTGATGGGTCCCCTAGGTGATGGGGCCTCTAGCTGATGGGTACTGTAGCTGATGAGTGATGTAGGTGATGGTTCCTCTAGTTGAACGGTCCTTTTATTGATGGAGCCTTGTTGGTGTTTCCTCGTGTTGTTGGTTTTTTTGTTGATGGGTCCTATTGATTACATAGAGAAGGTGTTCAGAAATAAACAGTCCTTACTTATCCTAAGAACAAATCATAATCCACACACAGAATCCACACAATAGTTTGGGTGGACGATGATTAAAATATATATTTCATATTTAATTTTAATATTGCATTCCGTGGAGGGGGGAGGGGGTCATGTAAACCCCACCCATAGTCACATATTCAAATATTATCCTCTCTTAATTTAAGAGGAAGTAACCAAACTTGATTAATGTTGTCGACAGTATAAATAGAGTTGTCGCGCTTAACAAAAAAAAAATATCTACATGTTGCCCCAGTTAATTTTATAACAGTAGACTAAACCAGGGGTCGGCAACCTGCGGCTCGCGATCCGCATGTGGCTCTTTTGATGTCAAGATGCGGCTCTCCAGCTCCTTGCACAAATACTAATATTCTTAATAAAAAATAAAATACTTGAAATAAGAAAATGTTAGTGGCTCTTTAAAACCAGGGAAATTATGAAAATTGTAGCTTTTGGCTCTTCCGCTTCAAAAGGTTGCCGACCCCTGGAACCAACGCTTTTAGGGGAATTGGGGAAAGGGGAGTGGGTGGGGATCGAACGGTTTAACACGTCCTAATACTATGCCGGGAGGTGTAATTACGCCCACATTTTATGTTATGAGGTGTAATGTCCTATATGTATGCTTGGAAATGTAATGACATCCTAATTGTATGCTGGGAGGTGTAATGACATCCTAATTGTATGCTGGGAGGTGTAATGACATCCTAATTCTATGCTGTGACGTGTAATGACATCTTAATTGTATGCTGGGACGTGTAATGACATCTTAATTGTATGCTGGGAGGTGTAATGACATCCTAATTGTATGCTGGGAGGTGTAATGTCGTTCTAATGTCGTGCTGAAATGTGTAATTCCTACTTATATGCTGGGATGTGTTATGACGTCCTAATTGTATGCTAGAATGTGTAATGACGTCCTGCTTATATGCTGTGATGTGTTATGATCTCCAAATTATATGCTGGAATATGTAATGGCGTATACTTGAATGTGTATAGACGTCCTAATTTTATGCTGGAAGATGTACTGTTGTTCTACTTTTATGCTAAAATGTGTCATGACGTCTTACTTGTATGCTGTGATGTGTAATGACGTACTAAATGTATGCTTGAATGTTAATGACATCCTAATTGTATGCAGAGATGTGTAATAACTTCCTAATTGTATGCTGGAATGTATATCGACATCCTAATTGTTTACTGTGGGGTGTAATGACGTCCTAGTTGTATGCTTGGAGGTGTAGTGACGTCTTACTTGAATGCTGGGAGGAGTGATGACGTCCAAATTTTATACTGGGAGGAGTAATGACGTCCTAAGTGTCTTTCATTTGTCGGTTACTGGTGTTAGTTGTAGTTCGTAGTTTTTTTGGTCGCTGTTTGGTTGGTTGTCTGTTGACGGGTTAGATCTCGTTCGTTGGTCTGTTGTCGGTTAATGGTGGTAACTTATGTTCGTTGGTTTGTGGTAGTTTGTTTATAATACGTTGTTTTTATTTACTGTATACATATACACGCACGTTACGCACTTACCGATTTTCATTGTGTTTGATCATCTTGTTGATCTAGCTTATGGGTAGTCTAGCTGATGAGTCCTCTAGCTGATGGGTCCTCTAGCTGATGGATACTCTAGCTGATGGATACTCTAGCTGATGGATACTCTAGCTGATGGATACTCTAGCTGATGGGCCTCTAGCTGATGGGGCCTCTAGCTGATGGGGCCTCTAGCTGATGGGGCCTCTAGCTGATGGGGCCTCTAGCTGATGGATACTCTAGCTAAAGGGGCCTCTAGCTGATGGGTCCCCTAGGTGATGGGGCCTCTAGCTGATGGGGTCTCTAGCTGATGGGGCCTCTGATGGATACTCTAGCTGATGGGGCCTCTAGCTGATGGATACTCTAGCTGATGGGCCTCTAGCTGATGGGGCCTCTAGCTGATGGGGCCTCTGATGGATACTCTAGCTGATGGGCCTCTAGCTGATGGGTCCTCTAGCTGATGGATACTCTAGCTGATGGATACTCTAGCTGATGGATACTCTAGCTGATGGGCCTCTAGCTGATGGGTCCTCTAGCTGATGGATACTCTAGCTGATGGATACTCTAGCTGATGGATACTCTAGCTGATGGATACTCTAGCTGATGGATACTCTAGCTGATGGGCCTCTAGCTGATGGGCCTCTAGCTGATGGGGCCTCTAGCTGATGGGTCCTTTAGCTGATGGGTCCCCTAGGTGATGGGGCCTCTAGCTGATGAATCATGTAGCTGATGGTTCCTCTAGCTGATGGGTACGCTAGCTGATGTTTCCTCGTAATGTTGTTGTTTTTTTTTGGTTGATGGGTCCTATTGATTACATAGAGGCTATGTTCAGAAATAAAGTCCTTGCTTATTCCACGAACAAATCATAATCCACACACAGAATCCACACACAGAACCCACACACAGAATCCACACAACTTTACACAATTTAATTTGTGTACCAAAGACAGCTAAGCTACACAGTCGAACTAGATTATCTTGTGAGGTCTTCACAATAGCTAACACACGTCAAGAAATTTCCTATATCAATAATAAACACAACCAGTCAATTGTCATGAAAAAAAAAAATCGCTGTTGAACACACTATGTCTCGGGTTTAGACATGCGTGTTACGTTTCATTTATCCTCCTTCACCCCCCTCCCCCTCCATAGTCCGTGCCACTAGTTGTTTCCCTTTGACCATCTTCCATTGGTCGTCGAGTGAACACTAGCTCAGCCACCCACATGTCAAAACACACCAGAACACGTTAACCTTGCACTAGACACTGTCCTACACCCATCGAACATACACGAATGTCAGACAATCTCACTACACATTGTTTACACGTAGCACTTTCACGTACACACAAAACTCCGTCATCAAACAACCTAAACAACTGTAGTCACCAGACAACATATAAATATATCAGAATATATTTGTTAACCCAGCTTACAACTTTTTAAAACTATGTTTTGTATCACTAAAGCATCGATCGACATTGTGAAGTAACTAGGGTATAATTCGAAAATCTTTCTATTAACTTGTTTTAAAATTGTTATACTACATCACATAAATCCAACGCGTTTCAATTTGTATTGTTTTCTTTGATATGTTTTAAAATGAAGGTGGTTTTTCCCCTATGTTTTTTTAAACAACTCACAATGAAAGAGAGAACTAGTCTTTGAAGCTTCATGTATTGTATTAGATAAATAAGATGCCTCTAACGAGGAAGCTTATTTCACCGATTTTTTTACCTCAAGGTCACCCCTTTCACCCCCCCCCCCCCCAAACACACACACCACTCGCCCCATAATCCATTTACCATAGTGTGGGTGGACGATGATTAAATTATATATTTCATATTTGATTTTAATATTGCGTTCTATATTGTGCGAGGGTGGGTGTGTTTGTGGAGGGGGGTGTTGGCACGACACACCCCCATCCCATAGTCACATATTCAGATATTATCCTCTCTTAAGGGGAAGTAACCAAGCTTGGATGATGCTGTCGACAGTATTAATAGAGTTGTCGTGCTTAACCAAGAAAATAAACATTTATGTCGCCCGTTAATTTTATGGCCTACGCTCCTAGCGGGATTAGGGAAAAGAGGAGGGCGTGGGGGATCGAACGGTTATGAGTAGTGAGTAGTGGTAGAAGCGTGGATCTCACGCTTTTCTTTATAATAATTTAAATAGTAGTGTATAATTTATTTTCTACTTTTTAATGCAGTATTACATAAAAGCTTATTAAAACGTTTTTTAATTAATTTTTTCTAAATTTCAAAATACCTTGACACGACCACCAAAATACCTCTCAAATAGCTTCATTTATTGGAAATTGTATGTAGGCAAGTATGCGCGAATTGCTTTATTACTGAAATGCAGAAAATGTATGCAAAGCTATAAGTAACGTCTATGTAATTTCTCGTATACAGTGTATATAGAGGAAGTATTGTAATCGTGCACTAAAATCACATTAAATTTTGACAGTTTTCACCGTTTTTCTTCGCAGTACTTCACCATATTATACTGAGTTTTTAGGGACATATTTTAATGGGGCAAAAATAATAAATGCAGATTGATCAAAATGTTGGCGTTTTACGCGTAATCGAGTCAGAAAAACTGGGCTTTGCAATTCTGTCCCTGTGTGTGTGGGGGGGGGGGGGTGCGTGTGCGTGTGTGTGTGTGTGTACTTGAGTACCGTTGCCGCTAGGTTGATGAAATTTCATTAATAAGTATTGTATCAAATGTGTAGTTCTGTATCAACTTTTCAGCGATTTCCAATGTCTTGTCAGCGAGAGACGCTGAACACTTTTCTATTCCAGGACACCATGATGAAAAACATGGCAGGCGCTTCTTCATTAACAAGATGTATAGCGGATGTCCTACAGACAAAGGTTGGTTTGTCGCGATAGACGGACGGTACAGAAATAGTCCATGGGAAGCAGAAAACTCATTTCCAAGTTTCAAATACGCAAAAACGAATCAGGCATTATACTGGTTCTCTTATGATGTGGAAATAGTTTGCCATCTTTGTCAAATACTACGACATGACTTGATGGCACAATGACACAGGAAATGGTTAGATTGGAATAAATCAAACATTGAATTTTTTCTTAAATTTTCTTTATAAATTATATTTTGGTTGCTAATTACTTTCTTGTGTATATGTGTGTGTGGGTAAGGGTGTCGGCCCACAGCGTGACGTCAGTTAGGGGGAGGGGCGGTGACACCATGACGAAAAAAAATTAAACTAAAATATTTTTTTAATGATTCAAGCTCAACTTCTATAAATTTTTATGAAAATTAGTTATTGGTAAATAGAACCAACCTGACTTTAATGGCTAGCCAACAGTTTGAAATGCTAGGTTACTTTATGTCATTTTTTATTTTAATTTGTTGCTGTTGATAAGGGAAATAACCCAAGTAATATTTCCATCATATTTCCATAAGTGTGACGCCATTTTTAAGAGGAGTGGCGAGTTGTTCGCGATGGAAAAATGTGCAGGGAAGTAACTCTGGGGTAGTTAGGGATTCTCCATTTATTTGTTAAGTTATTTCCCTTACTACATTGTCATACAAGCTGATCTCCGTCGTTAATTTTTCATTAATTAAATTTTAAATCTATATATTTTAACCAGATTTTTAAAAAAACGATCTGTCTGTGGTCACCAAAATACACTTTACCTTTTGATTTATTAGCCAGGGTGGCCGTTTATGTACCCTGCAGTGAGGGCCCAGAACCTCTCTTTGATGGACTGTATACCAATATACAAGATAATATGGCGGAATTCTACTTTGAAAATCTGTTTAGGATCTTGTGGTGCCAACAATTAATTTCGTTTGAAAATCTAAATCTTTTCAAAGTTAGTGAAAACAACACTAACTTCCAACCTCTATCCAAAATAATTGCACTGGAGCTATCTGAAATGTTTGCAATTAAAAGATTTTTATTAAATACAATAGTTACCTCATTACATTAGTCAGAGGCGTAGCAATAGAGGGGGCGGGGTGGGGCGGCCGCCTCGGGCTCCGACCCAAACGAGGGCGCTAAAGTGGTAGATAATATTAATTGATCAATACTGAATGATATACTATTTTACAGTAGAAATAAAAGTATATACTGAAACTTGTGCGCTCATTGGTGACACAAACAGGAGGTAACTCACCATCTGGTGAAAGTTAAGTGAATACACTGGTGACACAAACAGGTACACTGACCAAACAAACAA
This sequence comes from Physella acuta, assembly GCF_028476545.2. Lineage (NCBI taxonomy): Eukaryota > Metazoa > Mollusca > Gastropoda > Physidae > Physella > Physella acuta. The sequence goes on along the minus strand of NW_026732705.1, from coordinate 34,087 downwards.
GAAAGAAAACAAAATTTATTGTGTTTTAGTTTTATATTGTGCATACAACCACAACTATATTGTACACAACAAATCAATCAAATACAATGTTTAAGGAAAATACTCAAAACAATTTGACAGCATTAAAGAAAAAAAATCTATCCAATTAGAAATGACTTAAATTAGCCTAGAAAGTTTTTGAAGTTTATTTTATGACAATGAAAAAAATATTCACCTAAACAAACAACGTTTCTCAGTGTAATCTAACAAATACAACCTAAAATATATTTTCCACATGTTCAGTCAACATGTGGGTACTATAATACATAACATAAATGAGCACTAAACCTCAACATTTAAAATAAGCTTGCAACTATACACAACAATCAAGTAACAAGTTTACAGCAAAGCAACAAACTTTAGCAGATGAATTTAATTGTTTTCCTAACATTTGTTATTTTACTTCAATTGTTAAACCCGCAATTTAAAACTAATTACATCAATATTTAATATATTTAAACTAAGTAATTTATAAGTCTTTAAAATAACTTTTCCGAATTAAAAAAACAGTTTAACAGGTAATTCTTAAAATAATAGATTGAATTTATAACACACTTGCCAACTAGTGGAGTGATTTATTTCCCCTTCTGGAAGCCCACTTAGGATTCGATAAGTACATTATTCTGAACACATTGTATGAGTGATGTAAAATGTTTATAAAACAGAAAATTCCATTTGTAAATTTGTAAAATGTTAGACAAATGGGCAGTGGCTAAACTTGTGTACAACAATAAACTGATTCAAGTTGTACAAAATCTGTGAACACCATTGTGATGAACATGTGATTCAAAGGTAAATGCAAGTTTCAAAGAAAACAAAAGTTGCTATTGTATTATATACACATCTTTATCAGACTTTTAAACAAAAAATTGTGAATTAACTTAATATTTGTGGATTACTTTCCAACTAAGTGTTTTTTATAAGAAAAGTTACCATTACAATTGTATTTTTAACAGCATGGGGTGGGGAGTTTCTTTTTTGATGGGAGAAGGGTCTAAATTTGTGAAGGTCTTGTGACTAAAGAAAGCATGTCATTTATCAACTACGTTTAACCTAAGGTCCCCAATATTTCTAATTTACTTTGATTAAGTTTATTTCAAACACATTATTGACTACCTGCCATTAATTTCAATTGCAGAAATGGTAAGCTTTAACCTGTGATACAAACACATCTTTTAAAAAAAATTGAAACAAATGTGGAAATATGATTAAGTTCGATTAAATAACGAAATCTTTACACAATATTTACAATGCCTTAAATAATATTTTAAGGCAGAAATAACTAAATGATTTGTACATCAAATGTTCTTAAGACAATCAGACCTTGTATAAAATAATATCTAAACTTCCATGAACACAATTTTAAGTTGAACAATATTTATAAGTAACAAAACTAAGAGCGATCTCTGACGATTTGTGTCTCAATCAGAACTTGTATAAAATATATTAGTGGCCATTAAACAAATCTATTAATTAAACAATGTTTAAGTTAACACAAATGAGACGGTAATCTCTTATTTTTGTCATAGATTATTTTCCAAATGCCATGTAAGTTTAAATTGTAAAAGTGTAAAAAGATGTTAAAAAAAAAAGGAAAACAGTAGAGAAATAGAGAAAATAAATCAACACTGTTTATTCTTACTTCACCCCCTTTTTCAAGTGTGGTTTCTATTTTTTTAAATTATCTGGCCATTCACTGATTACAAAAAAAATTATAAAAATTAAACAACAAAATAAATTATTGGAAAAGAATAATGCATGATGTGAACTACAAAAGAGAACATGAACAATTATAAATATTAAGTGAGCATATGACACAATCAACATTTTCATATACTAGAAGCACTACTGACAATGTATACAAGAAACCAACGATGCAACGTCTAGACTCCATGAATCTAAATTTACACATACTGCTAAGCACTTTTACTGTTAAAAAACGTATTTATGCTAGTAGATTATGCTCCCTACATTATTTTTTTAATATTTAACATTTAAAAACCTAAATAGATGAAAAACAAGTTCTAAGCCATTTAGTGAATGAAAAAAATGGAAATAAAACCTACAGATATGAATGTTAGCTAAGAAAGTAAGCTTGTAATAAATATGTTAAGTACATAAAATTTTGTTTCATTACAAATTGTCAAAATGTTATATGATCATATACATGAAGAATTCTTGTTCTTTGTCGGTCATTGTGAACATGGAGAGAATATTCCATTCCAGGCATTTCAAGCTGGATTTCATTCATTTATCAGTTCTAAAGAATTCTAATCTTCAACATAAATCCTTCATGAAACCCTCCACTGCAACTTTTCACAACGTCAAGCTTTTCATCAAGTTCAACTTTTGATGAAACTAAACTTTACATGAAATCCAAGTTTTTAACCAATCACAATGCCACAAAACATGCCATCTAAAACCCTCTGTAGAAAACAATGTACATGTGATCCAGCAGATTGCTGGAACCTGCAGGCCACTGGTCTCTCTCCATCACAGAATTGAAATTAACAGCACAAACAGACAGTCTAGCGCCCACTGTTAACCCGATTAATTTAATACTGATTGTATCAATAAGAAAAATTTTAAACAAATGAGATGCCCTACAGTTGCTCTGTTATAATTGGTGTCATCAATTAAAGAGTTACTTAGAATAACCAAAAAAAAAATAAAAGGAAATCATCCATCTACCTGAATGGATTATATTCATGTAATGAGAAAAATGATTTGTAATAAAAATTACAATCTTTTGGCTTGTGTTTTTTAAAGTTTTTTTTTCCTGTTATTTACACTAAACACATCCAGCCATGGATTTCATTTCTCATTTGGCACATTTATCCTGATTTTCTATCATAAACACTGCAATGAAATGTGGCACACTGCCATCAATGTTTTAAATATTCACTGCTATGAAATCTGATGATGCCACTTTTGTGAAAATGGAATCTCAAGAATACTTGAGCACTTGAACACCGGCTTCTACTCACATCAATGTTCCTCTTTAGCAAAAACTAAAGACAATAGCATGGTCACCATCCTCCAGAGTCATCTTTAGTTAGTCACCATCTGTTGCAAGATCACTATCAGCAATGACAGACCTACCATCAGTCAATAATGACACAGCTACCATCAGCCAATAATGACACGGCTACCATCAGCCAATAATGACACAGCTACCATCAGCCAATAATGACACAGCTACCATCAGCCAATAATGACACAGCTACCATCAGCAAATAGTGACACAGCTACCATCAGCAAATAGTGACACAGCTACCATCCTCAACAAGCTCACAATCAACCCATTACGGAGCTACATTCAGAACTTTTGGGATCACTACTAGTACTGCTGTGACTCATTGAAGAGTACTGTGAATCTGATGTGCTGATGGGACTATCCAGTGGTTCAAGAAGAAGATATGCCTGAGTGAAGAAAAAATTATGACAAGATTATTCAGAGTACACACATATTAAATGAAATGAAGTTTAAAAAATTGAATATTACTTTAAAATACAAGTACGTTTTTTATTGGAAAAATGAACTTGCCTCTTGATTAAGGGAAGAAGTCAGCATGTTATCTAGTTTTTGAACCAAAGTGTTGAAACAAGGTCGTTTATCTGGGTCTTCTTGCCAGCAATCTTGCATTATGCCATACCTGAATAAGCAACAGTATTAGGGCTAAGTAGCTAACAGTTAAAACATCCATGAAACTGTGCCTAACACAAGTAAGCATTAACTATGAAATAGGTTACCAATGTAGGCATTTAGTTACAAGTAAAAACTGCCTTACGTCTAAGCTACTTAATATTATTGACTATGTGATAGACTAAGTAAACTTCTAAATGCCACTTAAACCTGAATATTCAATTCAAATATAAGAACAAATAAAAGCTGAAGTTCCAAAAGTTAGAACTTACATTTGAGTTGAAGCATAAGGTGGCGGCTTCATCCTATGGCCATCTTTCAACAGGGCAAACAAAGCTTCGACTGGTACTGAAGGATATGGGTTGCCACCCAGTGTGAAAATCTCCCACAGTAAAACACCATATGACCAGCTACAAAAAATTTAAACAATTAGGATTTAACTTTTTGCACTGACAGGTAGAGATAGTTGCATAAAATAGTTAATTTGTTTTCTTTTTAAATGTAATGACAAATAAATGTCACTTTTACAAAAGAACTTCCATTATGATAAAATCTTTTTAATTTGATGAATAAATTTTTTTACATAAAATACTTTTCAAAGAGCTATCATTTTTAAAAATCATTGTTAAAAAAAATACTTTTCATTTGATTACAACTTTAATTTTACAACTATAAAATATAATATAATACTACTTACATATCACATTGGCTAATTTGATAACTATAAAATTTAATATACAATAGCTTTAAAAATGAATCCATACTTACACATCACTTTTAGAAGTATACTTTCTGTCAAACAGAGCTTCTGGAGCCATCCATTTAACTGGTAGCCTCCCCTGATAATAAATGTTATTTTTTCAAATAATGACCCATGTGAAAAAGGCCTCTGTGTCTACTGTTGTTACCATTATAAATTAAATATTTATTATGATTATTATAGATTTATTTAAAAATTTAGAAAACATGGACGTGGGGAGAAAAAACTTCTATATTAAAACAGTCATGTTTTGTTTGAGACTTACATCTGTTGTTTTCTTGTAGTAATCAGACGTAGAAAGGTTTCGAGTCAGGCCAAAATCTGCCAACTTGAGGACATAGTCTTCAGCCACCAAAACATTTCTTGCTGCCAAATCTCGATGGATGCACTACACAGAAAATATTAAAAAGTTGAATTTTTTAAAAGACAGGCTAAAATGTCTATGTAACAGTCCTGCCAGTAGTTTGTCAAACCTTTAAATGCTTGAATCCATAAATGTAATCTTAAGTGCAACAAACGACACGAAATTAATACATTCTCGTCATTTATTTTTAATGGCAGAGCAGTAGTTTAACTTTAATTACTGATGCAAAACATTTTAAAATATGAAACAAAGCGAAACAAATAAGTGACTGAATCTGAAACGAAGTTGACGTTATAAACAGTTAAATAACTTTACCTGTTTGGTTGAAAGGTACTCCATGCCTCTGGCAACTTGAAAAGCAAATGATATCAAGTCCTTCTGTGTTAAAGCTTTGGGCTCATTGCTCTCAGTGGACTGAAAGATTGGAGTCTCATACTCCAGTGTCATGGGAGGGAAGGTTGGATTAGGTGGCCGGTGGGTCTTCAAAAAGTCCCTCAAGTTCCCATATGGTGCAAACTCCACAATCACATACAGGGGTCCTAAAAAATGTTCATTTGTATATTTTTAATGGCCATTGTTACAACCTATAAATGCTTTAACAATGCTATTAAATTACTATATCGGACTAATAAAATCATTATAATATTTTAGAAAAATTTAAATCTTTAAAGAACTGTTAAATAATGTTTTAAGTCTATACTTCTATAAAATTGATGTTTTAATTATAATACTTAAGATGATTGTGTAGTGTTCTTAAGGGGATATGCTATGTTTTTTTCTATTTTTTACAGTTTAAGATCTAAAGCCTTTTGAATACTTTAATCATATTTGGCATATAAAAGTAAGTATTAAACATCAAAAAAAAAAGGTCGAAAACAATTTTGGTTGTCATGGAAACCAAAAAACCTCCGCCATTTTGAATTTTTCGGTACTTTTAAAAATGCTAAGGCTTTTTTATTTATGCATCTATATCAATCAAATTTAAACTGCTTTTATTTCAGTATATATTAAAACTTTTGTCACGATAACTTTTTGAAATAATTACTAGTAAGAATTTTACAAGGTCTAAAAAATCGTACCCTTTTTAGGATTCAAAAGTTTCAAAATGTGCATATTAATTACCAAATACTTTTTTTTTTTGAAAGCAATCACAATTCCCTCGTGACAAAAGTTGTATTTTTGCATCAAGAACGTTTACTGAAAATATGGTTGGCATTGTTTAATAAATAAAAAAGTAGTAGGCTTTTTAGTGTTAAAAACCTGCGAACTGAGAAAAACAGCCAAAAGTAACGAAAACTAGGTCAGGAAAGTACCGTATCTGTGTAAACTGCAAAGCCGATTGTAAGCTTTGGGTGTTTCCGAGAAGTAGGAAATTAAGTTTATTAAATACATAAGAAATCCAGCTTTCCAATGATGTCAAATACAATATAATGACGGATATAAAACTTTTCATAGAGAGCTTGTAAGATTGGGAAAAATTGATTATTTTTCAATTAATAGGTCATAAAAATCGTAATTCAAACACATAAAATATTTTTTTTTCTTTGAAGTTATTATTTTCTATATACAAAAATGGACAAAGTATCCAAAAGTGCAAGAAACCCATCATGACAAAAAACAAGAAATTTTGTGATTTTTTTCCGCGCATATCCCCTTAAGACTATATTATGCTGCAGAATTATTGTGTATCCTACTAAAAGACTACAGTAATTGCTGTGTAATAAATATATCAGACTTTATAACACTAAAGAATTACAGTAATCATAGGTTTTCTTTACCTCTCTGTGTACAACAGCCAAGAAGGTTGATGATATTTTTATTTTTCCCAATTCGCTTCATGGTCTCCATCTCCCTTATCAAGTCCATCATCTCCCTGTCTGTGGCATCTTTCTTCAGCATCTTCACAGCCACAGTAGTGGGGCTGTTGTTGTTCTGGAGTCCCATTGCCTCTCCCTTAACTACAAGCCCAAATGCACCTTCACCTAGTCTCTGGCCAAGCTTAAGGCTGCAAAATTTATTTCTCTAATTAGTTTAACTATCAGACAAAGCTGCATGTTAAATTTAATTTGGTGGAATTACTTTTGAAAAAATAAATTTAAAAACCAAAAAATATAATTAAGTTTGAATTGCGAATTTATAATTAAGTTTGAAAGATAAGATTTAAATGAACATAGAATACAATTTGTGTCAAGTCTCTGGGTCTGCAGGAAAAAATTACCGTTCTCTTGGGAACTCCCATTTGCTGTCATAGGGCAGGTGGTACTCTGATACTTCTGTGAAGTCTGAGGACAATCTCTTCCTCCTACTGTTAGAACTGGTGTATCCTTCTACTATACGAATTTGTGGCACCATAAGGGGAGCTATAGCATCAGGGTCCTTGCTATCACAATACAGGTCATTCTGGGAAAGAATGTTTTAATTTAATTTAAAAATATAACAATACAAGTCATTCTGGGAGAGAATGTTTTAATTTAATTTAAAAATGTAACAATATACAAGTCATTCTAGGAAATGTTTTTATTTAACTTTTAAAATGCAACCAAACAAGTAGTTCAGAGAGAAAATATTTTAATTGAACAAAAAATTTAAAATAAGCCCTTCAGTGAAAATAATATTTCCAATATATACATATGAAAATACAATTTACTGAAAGATGTCTAGTTTAAGATTTTGATAGTTAGCTTCAAATATTTTTTTTAAAAAAGGAAAATATAGCCATAATTATACTTACAGGTTTCATGATGATGATGCGCTTAACACTCCTTTGTTGGGGCTTGTTCCTCCTGCACATTCTGTATGCCAAGCATATTGTGCATAGCAAGCCAATGATGATGACAATAGAGATGGAGATCACCACCCAGTATACCGTGTACTCTAAAGAATTACCACCACCAGTGCTGCTGCTGCTTTTAGGACTCAAATCCACATCTTTAAATTAAAATTATCATGTTTAGTTTTAAAAATTGTTAAAGAATTTGTTAAATCAACATCAAAAGTCGCATTTAGTAAAAGAAAAATGATTGAAGTATGGATTGCTACCATATTAAGAACTTACTGTGTGTGTTTGGTAAACAAGATTAATTGTGTAGATTGATTAATTTATATCTAGTATTTATGAATGTTATTTTAAAATGTGGAAATTTGTCAATTGTAATTTTAAACTTTCAAAATGAATTACTTTTTTCATAACTATAGAAATCTTGGAAAATATAATTTACCATCCAAAACTTTCAGATATGCTGATTTGTGTTTAGTGCCAATAGCATTGCTGACCACACAGGAATATTTTCCTTCATCTTCTTTGCTGACATTGTAGATGACAAGGACTTCAGGTTCACTGTTATCAATGGATGAAACCTGAAATAAAATCAAAATAAGGTTTCAACCATCACAATAAGAATCATTGTCTTTAAGAAATGGTTTTAAATATCCTGTTGTGTATTGAGTACGTTGATAGCAATTTAAGATATAAGCAAGTGGTGCATGAAATTTTAGTTTTATATGCTTTTATTTGCATACTGATAATTTAGTTATTTGATTGCATGTTGAATTTAATTCTATCAAAAGATATTAAAATTTAGAATCGATCAAGAAACCAAATAATTTATGTTCTATAAAAGTTAATGTGTTTACATGCTTATTAATGACATTAAATGTCAAGTTCATGCTTTTATTTGGATGCAAATTTCTTTGTACTTTTTTTTTTTTACAAACGTGTTTGGAATTCTGACAGTTTTTATTAAAACTATTCTTGTGATAATTCAGTTTAGCAAAGAGGGGGAAAACAAAACAAAAAAAAGCATTAAAAATTTGGGGATGGGTACTCAAATATCTTCAAAATTTAAACCAAAAGCACACCGAAAAAATCCACAAAAAATAAACATTTTCAAATACTGCCAATTTCTGAAATAAAAGGCATTTTATGAAAGTAAAAGATTTTAGTTGGTGCGTAAATGCATAAAACTTGTGAGGTTAGTGTTAAATTTTAGATCCCACTGGCTAGGGACCATGTATGCATTCAATAAATAAAATAAAATTGCTACTGTACATTTTTAAAAATATTGCCTTATTACTTTGACAACATAGCGCATTACAATTAGTCTTGTTAATTATCATAAACATTACTGAAAAAAAAAATGTTGGCTGCCCGCTTGTAACATGCTTATGACTTAGTGATCTGACATAACCATTCCATTGTGTTCATGGTAGATGCTGTAATAAAACTATGTTATAAAATCATCTACATCATTGGTGTCAATACAACATGCCATAAAATGTAAAAAAAAAATGTGAATTTGTGCGACAACATTAAGGCAAATATACGACATCAAGTGACAACAAAAAAATCATGTGACAATTTCAGTTTGCTGCAGGCAAAAATATTACTTTTCTTTTAGCTTAGTTTACCTTGTTATGCTGTGGTGGGAAAGAAGGTAAAATTTAAAAAAGGTAAAAAATATATTGATAAACAAAATACACATCAAAAGAATATGAAGCAAAATATTAAAGAGTGTCAGAATAGTCTTAGTCAGTATTTGATATCTTTCCAGCATCTAATATAAGTGCTAAATATCAAATGGATGGTGGATTTAGCAAAAAGGATTGATTTTAAAAAGAATTTTAGATAATCCCTTTTCCTTTCTTCACCTAAGATCATTTGATAACACAAACAGCTACAAAAAAACCTTTTCATTGGTAGGTATTTTAATATTTATAAACAATGTAGTCTAACTATATTTATAATCTTATTTTAAATGACGGAAATGTCACTTTTTAAAATAAAATTTGACAAGTTGCTTTACTGAAGATAATCAAATACTGGCATGGTGAGAATAGGATAATAGGAGTGGGATGCTGTGTTGTGAATATATAGATGATTTAACAGAGGAGAAGTGAAAACATTAACAATCTTTTCTCTTTCAGTAATTAAACAAAATTAGTCTGCCTATCTGAGAAGTGTTGACAACAACACAAGGCTTATCAGATGGCATTTTCAGAAAGTTCTGACAAGGATACAGACATAATTGATTCAGCCCATTTTATAAGGACACTTTATATGAATAATGAAAAACAATTATATTAAAAAACTGTACAAATAGGAATGTGTAAATTACTATCGATAGAAATGTGTAAAGAAATTGCACAACTAGAAGTAAGCTACAAATATCTAATAGACATTTAAAGAATACAAACATCTAAAAGTGTAGAAGTGAACAATTGTAACAGTGATCTAAACAAGTGATAGCTCTAGGAACAACTACCACTTTTGGACATGTAACATCAACATAAAGAGATCTACTGAAACATTTGATTGACACAAAACTGTAAAGTGAGGCATACCTGGATCAGTTTAAAATAATAATTCCCATTTTCGTCAGTCTCTGAGCCATTGACAGGCTCATGCTTGACCCACTGGACATGAGGGTGGAACTGACTAATGAGGATTTTGCACATGAACGTGGCATTTTCTCCAACACGCACTGTCTGGTTTAGGGGTTCTTCTATTATTGGAACATGGGGAGCTCTTTCTGTAAGAGGATACAAAAAGTATAATGATCAATTTATGTGTGTGATAAGTCTGTCTGTGTATTTAAATACTTTTGTTTATTTAATTAAAATATTCAATGTGCTACTAATGATAATAAATCAAATGTGACAATGTAAACTGGTCGTAGAAAGTGTTTTTTCTCATCCATTGTATAAAATAGAGATGGAGTACAGTGGTAGTATATGCTAATAGGAATAAAATTTTCAATACAGGCAGGCCAAGTTCAATTCAAGTTAGCCCAATTTGTCACTCCTTGGATAACTTGGTAAATTAGTTTTTATTTAACCATTAAACCACCTATTAGATAAGGTGTGAAGAAGCTTATTTGTTATCACATAATGTAACTGTTTTCTTCCTTAAAAAATCTAGACCAAAACAAAAAATCCAGCCATAATCAAGTCTGTAACTGTTAACAAGGATATCTGCTGCATCAGAATTAGTAGATATCTTTATGTTATCACTTTTTGATGGTGGCCCTCCATTCTTCTCAGTGGGGTGCACAGCAGCTTCTAGTGGCCAACTTGGCACATCAAGGATAAGATAACTCCTCTTATCCACCACAAGTGCTAACACAGGTACTGTAGAATATCAGGAAGGAAAGGTGCCCCCTATCTAATCTCATGCAGGCAAAAGTGAAGATTCCCTCAAGTTTTTTTTCCCCAACTATTGACATCAATAATCATTTAACTAAATAAACCCACGTGGAAAAGTATAGTTTAAACAGGAAAAGGAAATAGCAATGACTTTCTTCAAACAACCAAATTATATTTAATCCCAACCCTTCTTCCTCTTTGTCAGGCTGCTGGTAATCCCTCCCAGACACATTCCCTCCCTGCCCCCCAACCTTTTGTTTGTTGTGTGCTGTTTGCCTCAAATAACATGCCCTGTGTTAGTCCAATCCAGAACAAGAGCTGTCGCTGTTTTCAGCTCCAGTTTAAAGGAGGATGATGCTGGTGGTGGTGCATGAGGAATGCACAGCTATTTCAACCTCACATCTGCATTCCTAAGGCACTAATTTAGGGACAGCAAGGAAGTGGCACACGTTCAGAGCTCTTTGTCATTTAGAGCAGATAGTTGATGTCTTAACTTGTAGGTTATTTAATTTGGTAAAAAAAAAAAAGGAAGGATACCCTTCATTTATTAATTTAGGGACTTACGCTCAGTTCTTTGTCATATACAACAGACAGTTTTAATCTATAATTTGTAGTTGTTTTTTTTTTTACCATTTATACTTTGTGTAAAGAAAACAATGATCCTCTTTATTCACTAATGTAGGGACTACAAGGAAGTGACACACCCATAGATTTTTGTTATTTACAGCACACAGTTAAGATCTTAATTTTGTAGGTTATTCAATGCTTCATCTATTTTTTATGTACAGAAGGAGAAAATATATAACATGTGTACACTTTTGTTAAAAACAGAGGGTAGTTTGCTGAGTGGATATTTGCAGGTCTGGAGTTGTGTTTTTTTGAGGTTGCATGATGATGTAAACTGACATACTTCATAAGTACCATACATATTATAAAACAGTGACATACAAGTAAATGAACAGACATATTGCTGAAGTTATGCTGTTGAATGAAGAATGAATTCATTTTTTTTTACACATTTTTTACATATATTTAAGAAGAATATAAAACAAAATTTGATTTAGATTTTATAAAATAATTTTAATTTTTGACAATTGTTTATCATTTATTTTTATAAAATCATAATATAATTTAGTTTTTTATTCTTCTTATTTATGGTCAAGAAACAGCTACTTACGATAAACTTGTAAAGTATAAGTCCACTTAATAGATCCATGAATGTTGGAAGCAATACAAGTGTAATCTCCAGCATCAGAGAGTAACAAGTCTCTCAGAACCATTTCTCTACCTCCTCTGTGTAGCACTATCTGTATATATCATTGAATAATTAAAAGAACTGATTCTTTTTTAGCTAATTAATGCTAAAATAAAAATTGTATGCTAAAAAATGTACATTTTTAAGCACAATTATCTTATATATAAATATATATTATAAAAATATGAAAAAATAAACAATATTTTTACAAGTATAATTTAATTGCATTCAAACTTTATGAAGTTTAAAACAGAGCTATTGTTTTATTTTTCCTCAAGGCTAGAGAGTACACATTTTAAGTAAACCATTCAGATTAGAAGAAGAGAAAAAAAGAGGAGCAAGCAGCCTTAGTAAACAAGCATGTTAGATGTTAGGCCACTTGTAAACAGTAGGTCTTCAACTGTGGGAGGACAGTTTGCGGTCATCCAAGGGGAGATCACACTTTAGAGATTGCTCTTACCATTTATCTTACTTTAAAATATAACTACACTGTGGTAGTTTAAGCACTATTTCAAACGGTGTACATTAATTACAGCAAACACAGCAGAAATATTTTTTTTTAAATGGGGTATTTACCCTAGAACTTGTACTCTCATCCAAAAGAGTTCCATTTTTATACCACTTGATGACAGGTTTAGGCGTTCCCTCTGGGCAGCACTCAAATGTCGTGTAGGAAGTTACCATCCCATTTTTGGTAGTTCCACCTCTTTGTTCTAAACTCCATGAAGGATTTGTTTTCTCTGGAACTTTTACCAAAGCAAACTCTGATAAAGACTTGCTTGTTAAAATGTCTAAGTTATAAAACTTTAATGTTTACATGGATTTTATTGCTCTAAAATTAATTTTAAATAAATACCTTTAGCTTCTGTAACCTGTTCTGCGAAACCATACTTAGTCGACTCACTTTCCTCTACAAAAAAATAATGTAGGAATTACAAGTGTGCATTCACAAGGGTAGAGCTACATAATTTATATGAAATGAGTTTAAGTTTCTGTGGTGATGTAATGTGTATGAAGGGTGAATACCTGGAACAGATCACTGCGTGTGTGTAGGTATCATGTAGTGAGACGCGAGGCCGGGTGTGTTGACGTGTATGTTGTTGTACGGAGTGATGAGGGTACAAGGGAAGCGACTGGTCGGGTGACAGTGGCTGTGTTGTGAGCGAGAGATAGGTGGTGTGTAGGGATGAATGCGGAGGACAGTTACAGGTCGGGCGTGAAAGCAAGGAGGTTGATTTTGTGACTGGAGGCGCAGGAGGTAGAGAAATAAAGGACTGTGATATCTAGCTTCAATTGTGTTGTGTTCTCTTTCAGATTCAGACACCCTCAGTCTCATTAACATCAATTAAAGCTTAGATTTGTAATTAAAAAACATGAGATTTTTTTGTTTTAGTTGGTAGAATGATGAAAGTGAGTTAACCTCCCCATACACTGGTCAAGTGGTCAACTTACTTATGACTGTAAGTGTTATGTTAACCCAGTCCTCCCCATACTGATTGGATACGTGGCAGCTATAGACTCCTGAGTCCTCTATCTCTGTCCTGTTAATGACTAGGGTTGTTCTTTTGATGGAGATCCTGTAGTAAAGAAAAGGTTTTTTTAAATTTGTTTTATAGAAATGTTTCACTCTAAGATACATGTATGCTTGGCTCTGTTAGGTGACACCTTAAGCTATACGTGTACAAGTATTTATTAGCTACAGCTATACCTAGGGTACAGGGAAACACTGAAGCCACATCCTCAGCTAGCTATACCTGTACATGTATCTTTTAGCTACAGCTATACCTGAACAAGGAGCTATTAGCTACAGCTTTACCTAGGGTACAGAGAAACACTGAACCCACGTCCTTAGCTACATACATACATGAACAAGGATCTTTTATGTACAGCTATACCTGAACAAGGCGCTATTAGCTACAGCTATACCTGACCAAGTAGCTACTAGCTACAACTAGGCCTAAGACGCCCCAGAATGTCCTCACCTTGTTTTATTGCTGGGGTTGACCAATGAATTGTTGTAGTACCAGACGTGAAACGGTTTGGGTGTACCAAATGCTTGGCATGGAAGCTTCACAGTATCTCCTACTACCGCTATTTTGCTTTTATCCGGGCGCTCCTTGAAATGTGGTTTGATGTCTGTAAAAAAAAAATTAAAAATTAATTGTTCAGTAATTAAAATTTAAAATCTTTAAAAATATAATTCTTCCATTATACTTGGAAATAAAAGTAAAGTAATGGAAAAGTTATTTTCCAAGCGTGAAAAAAAAATCACGAGTGAATAGTTATAAGGATATCAGATATGTTTTTTTAAGAGCCGCTTGGTTCGCATAAACTACCTAAACAGGTGTGAACAATTAATTAGCACAGAAACGGCAAAATACCACGTGACCGTCGTAACAAGTGTGGGCGAGGAATGGAGAGATGCGCGGAGCTGTTAACACTAAAGAAAGATGGCCCCCACGTGTAAGCGAAAACACGTGCCATTGGTAGACAGAAGCAACCGGAGCCGATAGGTTTGTAGCGGTGCTGACGCTATCAATAACACACATGGATCATATAGGCCGCCAGCCCTGGGATTAAGAAATACTTGCGATGCTGGGATAACTGGAGGCACGTTTACCAAATGCCAAGGATACAAGTTCTAAGTACACGCCTACAGTGTAGATAGAGTATACAATGGGGGGATACTTTTTAGATGGATACTTTTAGTGCTTTCACCTTCATAGGTAACGGCACTATAAAAACAACGACGGGGACACTATGAAAATCACGTTAATGCAGGCGTCATTTTTGCACCATCAACATACCATTAACACAGCGATATCTTTCTGGTGTGTATTTTTTTTATACCAATTTACAACAATATTCTAGATTATCGCCTTTCAATACATGTCTATAATAAAAAATAGTTTGTTTAATTAAACAGGGTACAATTTTCATACGTGTTGATTTATGATGTTTGGTTGTTTTCAACATCAAACCGACCCTACTTGTTTTTGTTTTTTTATTTATGTAAAACTTGGCACATCAGTCATATTATTACCCTAATTAAGTCGCACATCAGTGGTATATTCTGTATATAGAAACTCATCAGTCTTATAGAGAAACACAGCAGTCATATAACCCTTATAGAAAAACGCATCAGTTCTATACCCTTAAAGCAGGGGTCTCCAAACTTTTCAGTCCGAGGGCCGCATTAACTATCAAATTTCAGTTCGGGGGCCAGTTTCTTCCAGGCATGTCTTTGATTTTTCTGGGCAAAGTTCCTCAGCCATCATCAACAAACGTTTTTTTCCGTGGACAAAAAGAGCTCCGCGGGCCGGATAGGAGGACCTCGCGGGCCGCATTCGGCCCGCGGGCCGTAGTTTGGAGACCCCTGCCTTAAAGTATAGAGAAACACATCAGTGTATAAAGAAACACAGGCATATAGTCCTTATATGGAAACCAGTCATATAGCCCTTATAGAGAAACACGGTCATTTAGTCCTAGAGAAACATCTCATTACCTTAATACAGAACCACGGCCGACCTATTACAGTAACAAAAAAAAGCACAACAGGTGTAAAACCCTAACTAATAAAACAGTCCGCTAAATATCGGCATTTCAAGTGACTACCACCAAACGCAGAAAGAAGTGTAAGGTTTTTATAAACTGTAAAAAACTTCAAAAGCCAGGGCGTTTGCAAAAGTTTGATAAGAGTGGTGGAGTGGGGATAAATGGCAGGGTGGAGTTTGTTTATTATTTTACACATGTATGCTGAGTAGTGAGTGAGGTGGGATACGAATGTACCACATTTGTCAGCGCCTCTTGTCAAATAGCCACCCCACTCCTAACCATATATACACACACACACACACACACCTGAAGGCAACCGTAGTCTGGTAGAAGATCCTAGAAAATGTTTTGGTGTACACGCGAATTCTACGAATGCTACGCCTTTCTCTACTACTTACGCCACTGAACTGGCTACCCTTTAGCTGCCCCTTACACCCTTTCTCTACTACATGTTTACAATCATCTCACCACGAGCTCAAACAAGGAGCCCCCCTTGTCACCCTATGACGAAGCCACACCTCGGAGACCGGAAGTACGACCCACTTGTGACTGCCCTATCATTTCCCCGTCTTTAGGTTTACTTTAAAATCACTGGCGTAGTCTTTTCTTTACTCGGGAAAGTTTCGTTTTCGTTTCTTTTCTTTTGTGTGTGTTTATTATTAATTTCCTAGCTTATTCGCAGGCAACTTATTAGCAAATTTTAACCACCCAGTAATTTCGGCGATCAGTATCGTATTTAGTTCATTTAGAGTATGGAATTTATAGTAATTTCAAGAAGTCATTTTAACCTAGATATAGTATTGACAAAGTACTAACTTAACGTGTCCAATGGCTCAGTCCATAAGGACATGCTGAAACATCGAGGAAAGATTTCATAAACGTGACCAAAAGTTTCCCCTGTGTGATCACAGTGGTTGCAAACCTGCCGAGTCCATGTATAAATTGCATATCCTTGTACAAGACTTTTCTGAACACCGCACAAAAAGCAAATAACACCAGAATTCGTACCTAACATGAAATTCTGAATACAACCTGCGGCCTGGTGACTTATAGATCAGAAACCTTTGCTCGTCGCATTGAAAATGTGTGCAATTTAAAATTTGCAGAATTAAGAAATTTCACTTTAAAGAAAAACCGCGCCGAATTAGCACCCTTGTAACGATTTTAGAAGACCCCCATCTCTATAAAGATTTGAACTAAACCATTTGGAATTACAGAGATCTAGACTAGTTTTTTTTTAAAATATCTTAACCGAAATTTTTATCGTTTTCATATCAGGGGTACAATGCACTCCGAGTGTTGCCGGGGTCTATTTGCTTCTTATCTAGCCAAGTTTTTATGTTTTCAAGTTCCGTGGCTATAGAAACAGTTAGGCCACATCCTGTTTAGAGCTACGTTATAAAACTCTTCTTTAAGACCAGGTCACGGTGAATACAGGCAACCATTTATATATGTGGTAATTTAATACCTGAGTTACACTTTATACACCGCATACACCAGAGCGACACCTCGTACACAAAAGTGAATCTTCGAACACTATAGTGACACATCATACACCAGAGCGACACCGCATACACTATAGTGAATCTTCGAACACTACAGTGACACATCATACACTAGAAAGACACCACATACACTAGAGCGACACCTCGTACACTATAGTGAATCTTCGAACACTATAGTGACACATCATACACTAGAAAGACACCGCATACACCAGAACGACACCTCGTAAATCATAGACACCTTGGAGTGATACCAATATCATCAGAGTGACACCCTTATCACCACTGTAATAACCCTCGTCCTTTATTATGACACTATAATGATTAATTCTATAAATGAACTAGGTTCTGCGCGCATGGCCAAAGTTAAGTGTAAATATAAAATCACATCTTTACTAATTTACACATTATCACCATACTCCGACTGTATTTTTTTTTAAAATGTGAATCTTAAAGATCCCGGTTGCAACATAATTTGTTTTGCTTAGTTTCGCTCGTACTTGTAATTTTTCCCAGCCGATCCACCAGTTCTAAACTGCTAGGCCTTAGACTGTAGAATGTTGCGAGATATACTGAAGCTATTCTTTACTGCTACGCTGTCGAATGTTGAGTTATATTTTAAACAGTCGCATGTTGCGAGATGTATTTTAAAACAATTATTTACTACTACACCGTAGAGTTATATTTTAAACAGTCGCATGTTGCGAGATGTATTTTAAAACAATTATTTACTACTACACCGTAGAGTTATATTTTAAACAGTCGCATGTTGCGAGATGTATTTTAATACGGACGCCGTCTCCGCGAACTTGTGAACGAAAAACGAAAGTGCGACAAAAGCTCACATTTCCAAACACCTGTGTTTATGTACAGTAGGCCGGGAACAAATAAACTAAAGGCGAGAGGTCACGACCCTTTTAATCCACCCCCCCCCCCCTTGCAGTTTCCGTCCCTGCCCAGCCACTATAGCGTCGGCCGTCTAGGATACCCTCCTCTCCGTGTCTAGCTTTTATAGTAGAGTAGGTAGGAAACCAGGTCTAACACTATACACAGTTGTAACTAATGCCAGAATTACATAGCTACAATACCATGTCCATATAACCAGGAAGTCACAGTTTAAATTATAAACGATTTTAATTTTACCAGAATTCATGATTGTTTTACCTTACATAGTGTGTAGATTGTTTTATATTTTAAATGGTATAAAAAATAACAATCTCAAGCACCTCAGCTAACAATGCACTAAGGTATTTTTTAAAGAGTTCCACGCGTCTTATGTAACGTTATAAAGTAACCTTGGCGCAAACAATGTTAAAACAATACCTCCAAAAATATCGATTCCGCCCCGTGTACACAAATACACGCCCCTTGTCGACATACATGCACGAGCAAAATATTTACAACAAGAATGTACATCTTCGATAGACGAGCCGCGTATTGAGGCACCCATTCCTGACGAGTGCCAGCAACGCCGGATATCTGCAGCTCTTTTACAGCGTGAAGATTCCAGAAAGTTCAGCCCGGCTAGGGAAAGCAAAGCCAGGCCGCTAGAAAAATATACAGGGACATTATCAAGGTACACAGGCACACATACGCACACAAACTTCAGACGACTATCCGCTCGTACTATGTTACAGACCACGAGGTATTTCTTATACGCTAGAACCGAGCCTTCCGCCGAGTGATGCTGGCGTAGAGCTTCGTGGGCAATGATGTGACAACACGTAAATAAAAGCAAACTTAACGTACAGGAACTAGAGTTTTGGTTACCGCTGTGTTTACGAAACTTTCAGTTTACACGCGTTTTCAAATTACTTTATTTTTTAAACATGTTATAGATACGCCTACGGGCGTTCACGCTACTCACGGGAGGAGAAAAAATAAGGCGAAGACGTACGAGGATAGGTGTGAGATAAGACTCACACGGAGGTATGCATTATCTGCTGAATAAATGATAAACTACACTTCAACAGAATACTCTCGGCGGGCGCTAATCGCGCGCGGCTGCTTGTTAGGTATCAAAAGTTGGGCATTTATGCCGCCAGGGGGGCACTCGATTAAGTCACATGTGGTCATCGGGTTTTTATGGCACGTAGTTGTGGCCATCGGTTTACATTTTTTTAACGGCAGTTGTTGTCGTCGGTTTTAATTTGTCTTTTCATTAGCCACAACCTACTAAGGTGTGGTCATTGCTTTTATTTCATAACTATTGTACATATAGGATTCCAAACTATATTATAATTGTTTAAAATACACTATGCAGTTCAGGAATATTAGGCAAAACCGAACGATTAACACTAAATAGTTGGTATTTTCAACAATCAGATGCTAAATTGTAGTTGTGAAGTCTACTTCTTAAAGATGTGCTCGTCTTATATCTTAAGTTTTAAAAAAAAGCCTACACAAATGCTTACGCATTTACTTTAACCTACAAAAAAAGTATACGCCTTTACACTACTTCAACCTACCCAAAAGCATACGCCTCTACACTACCAACATCACATGTTCCCCCACTTACTCCGCCCCTGTGAGGTTCATGTGGGCAGCTGGCGGACATGTTTTTAATGACATTTGTTGCCCTTACTCTCTACCACATGTTGTCCATTCTAAAGGAGATGTCTTAAGTCTTGTAGACACTTGTAGCAGTAAATATCAAACGTATGATACCATCTACGTTAACTTGCAAGAAAGACAATTTATAACTATCTACATTTAATCCCATTTTCAAAAGAAATTGCTTAAAAATTATAACTTGAAAATTCGGACAGATTAGCACTTTTAAAAATCACGAAAGATAATAGTTCAATCCTAATTAAATTAAACGTTTAGTATAAAATTGTTATTAAATGCGAAAATAATCACTGGAATGGCTTGACTGCTGGAGTGAACGATAGCAACAGTGTCATTGGCAAACTAATGGATAAAACGCTACTATCCAAATGAAGCTCTTGAATAAAATATTTAGATGTAAGCTTTAAGTGGTAGATCAAACGTTTGCCATACTGAGAGTATAGCGTTTCCGTAAAACGACTCTGTGTCCACCTAACTCAGATGGGTATCTAGCGTCAAGTTAGGGTCAGTGAAGGCATTGAAAACTGACCACACTATCACTTTAAAGGAGGCGTTCACAAAAAATGTCAACTCATCCGACCAACTGGCTATACAGCCAAAACGTAGCATTCCTTTTTTGTGCATAGAAAATGCGACCCCCCCCCCCCCCCCCAAAAAAAAAATCCCATTTATGGGATGTTTATGTGGACACGTCTTCAAGCAGTCGACACCTTTAACATTTACTATTTAATTTACCAGTAGGATTATAAGCCGCGTACAGACTTACTGGCGTTTAATTTGTAGATGAAAGAAACATGAATGCTAAAGAAATGATAAATTAAAAAATTAAGAAAACCAGACAGATCAAGACAAGCTATTCACCTTGAGAAAACAAACAGATCTTTGCTTTCACAAAAACTAATGTAAATAGCAGGAGTTGAATGAAGAGGTTGGGTTTTTTTTTAAAGGAAGAGCTTAATAAGCAATCAAAATGATTAAAGAGATAAAAATCTCATATCTAAGAAAACAGCTTCGAATTAAGGTTTAAAAAAAACGTACCTTTTCCAGAAGTTTCGAATCTCTGACACAGGCCAACAGGAAGCCCCTCCAGAACTGCAGTAACCAGAATTAACAACCAGATAATTCCCATCTTTTGACGTCACTGCAACGGTCGAATCATGGCGCTCACAGCCTCGATCACGTGACCCACCTTAATTCCATTCTTTCATTATCTGCGAGTCATCTGTCTGAACAAACAAAAAAAAAACAAATACATCCAAGTGTTCCTTAAGAAATAACGCATACTTAATTTTCTCTTTACTATTATGTATATTCTAACGAAGTGAATATAACTTTGTTTTTACAATTATGATAGCACTTATAGGAAATATAAATAGCCTATGTTTCAAAATAAAGCGCTTTATAAATAAAATAACTCAGTTGATTGGCGTTACCTAAAAACCAAACCAATTTTAGCAGAACATTCTAGTTTGTTTTTTTTTAATTTGTTAATTACGTTGTACATAAATACTTTTTGTTTCACTACTTTTGTAGTGGCTTTCATTGGATGGAGTGCCAAAACTGAAAGGGTTCTCACCCCCAAAACTAATCTGTTGGGTATTCCATTAAACGCTAATGTAACAGTGATAAGAAAACATCGTTAACATGTGTTGAAAGTTGTACATTAGATTGACTATTTATGTATTTCATGACCAACCCCGGCAATTTTAGCCAAAGGGTTGGGCTAAATTGGTGTCCGAAAACGTTCATGCCCAAAGAGGGGGGGGGGGGGGGGGGTTGAACTTACGGGAAAACTTTCGTTACGATGTGCAGGGGGGGGGGGGGGAGACGACACGAGTCAAAGCATATATTTTCTAAACAAAAATAGTTTTCTATTTATTGCGTCATCGTAGTCTCCCAGCCCCCCATCCCGGAAGAGATATATGGAAGAAACTATTTGCCCAAACAAACGTTTTACATGGTACACATATCTATGTATACCTTGATGCCCGTACGCCGTGAAATCAGTATACTTGCACCCATATTCCTGGTATCTACATAGCACATTACTTGATGTATACTTTTGACGTTTGATTCCCACGAACATTGCACCCTTAGATAGTATTGTCTAGAGACTTTGCAACCAACACACGGGGTGTAATGGTATATATCTAAAAAACCCATCTATTACAATTAATTTCAGTCACAGTTCACTGAAGCATTTAACACAGACATTAAAAACCTATAGCGGCGATCCTTTTGATGGGTCCTTACGAGCCGACACAGACTATGGATAACTTTTTAAAGGACACCCATGCACACGATGGGATATTAGACAAAACTGATGTCAACTGTTAAAAGCACATCAATGAAGACGATGCGATATTAGACAAAACTGATGTCAACTGTTAAAAGCACATCAATGAAGACGATGCGATATTAGACAAAACTTATGTCAACTGTTAAAAGCACATCAATGAAGACGATGCGATATTAGACAAAACCGATGTCAACTCAGGATGACCGTTGAACAATAACTGAAGCGGTTCGGGTGTACACCTGAAAGGTAGCAGGCCCAGACGATGTAAAAGGCAACAGGTATGGCTGATCTAGGTACAGAAAGGTGTGCTGGTGTGACGACATTCACCGTGAATACATCAAAGACGTCTGGTAAGGAAAGCGCGAAACGTTGGAATAAAAAACCAGCTAGCGATGGTTTTCATGATTTAAGTGGAGACGCCCGCTTGTCGAGACATTCGTGATGTGTTCCAGTGTCTGTTCACGATTGTGGTAGAGTTGTAAATGAACACGACACACGAGAGACAACTTAATAAAGAGAAACCTAGCGCAAATATATATATATATAACGCTAAAGAAACGCAAGATGCATAACGCAATAGAAACCTAACGTAAAAGATACAGAGTTTCTTCCAGGCATTTTTTTACCGCCCCCACCCCCCCCCCCCCCGAACGAAATGAAATTTATATAATTTATATAGAAAATATTTATTTTAACAGTGTCCCTACCCCCCCCCCGAAGAAAGTCTACCCCCCCCCCCCGAAAATTTCAAGTGCCCCCCCCCCCCCCCCCGGAGAAAAAAATCTGGAAGAAACACTGGATACTAACCACAAAAGAAAGAGACTTAACACAAATGAGACCTAACGCATGATGAGAAAAAGAGAGACCTAACCTTATACGTCAATTATTTCGCTAAAGGTTCTTAAAAACATACGAAGTAGTTGAATCTTTAAATTTAAATTTCTTTTTATGCTTGAGGTACAGTTTGTGTTGTAATATCAAAGAAAGTGTGAACCATACGTTTCAAATACTATCTCGAACCCCCCCCCCCCCACCCCCCAAAAAAGTGACATATAACTGACATAAAGAACCAAATCCGAAAGTTGGACGACACACACACACACACCGACAGGATCGTGGGCTACAACTGTAAGATGGCTGAGTTAATCCAAATAATTAAATCTACCACCAAAACAGATAAGGGAGAGAAAAAATTCTTGAAGTAGGGGCTGGAGCTATAACATGACACGGAAAACCAGCCTCGCTGTGATTATCTGCCGATTGTTATGTTTGTAATGCAGAATCGCTTGCGTTTTTTTTTAATTACCCCCAAAATTTTGCAGCCCGAACACTAATTCCTTCAGAGCCAACTTTAAATAACAAAATTCAGACATTTTCAGAAGCAACCTCACGACATTTTGGCCCTCGCGCAAGGATCTCCCAATACAAACACATCACCTTTTTTTTTGTGTGTGGAGGCCGAGTCCTAGTGTCTAGTTTTTTTTTTCTTCCTTTTCTCTCTCTCTCTCTAGCCCCAACTGGTCAAATTCCTATCTCCCGATATAGCACGCGGGCCCTAGGCACAAAATCAACAGGTGCATCTCCGGCCGTCCAAGACTAAATGTGTGACCGTCAAGCTTTTTTTGTGTGTGTGGACATGTGTCACTATGGGGCCGAGATTTAACCCTCCCCCCCTCCCCCACACTCAAGAATTGTGAGCCCTTTGTCCCTTCTTCGCACACCGAACGACACGGCTATCCCCACACGAAATGTGACCCCTTTGTCCTGTAAATGCAGGCTAGTGGGTGGGGGGGGGGGGGGGGCTACGGGTGTAGATGGACGGCTTAAATTGGGTTACGGTGTGTAGAAAAACTGTAGAAATTCGGAGCAGGAAAAAAAAATATCACTGACAGCTGCTTAATACGGCAAAAGACTCGAGGACAGTGCATTCAGAGAGGAAGTGTTACCTGCTGCGCATAGAGGGAGGAGTGTTACCTGTTGTACAGAGAGGGAGGAAGTGTTACCTGTTGCACATAGAGGGAGGAAGTGTTACCTGTTGTACAGAGAGGGAGGAAGTGTTACCTGTTGTACAGAGAGGGAGGAAGTGTTACCTGATGTACAGAGAGGGAGGATGTGTTACCTGTTGTACAGAGAGGGAGGAAGTGTTACCTGTTGTACAGAGAGGGAGGAAGTGTTACCTGTTGTACAGAGAGGGAGGAAGTGTTACCTGTTGTACAGAGAGGGAGGAAGTGTTACCTGTTGCACATAGAGGGAGGAAGTGTTACCTGTTGTACAGAGAGGGAGGAAGTGTTACCTGTTGTACATAGGGGTAGGAAGTGTCACCTGTTGTACATGTAGGATGTGTACCTGGTGTACATGGAGGAAGTGCCACATGATTTATTAGAGGGTTATCTGTTGTACATAGAGGGAGGAAGAGTTACCTCTAGTAGAATAAGGGAGGAAGTGTTACCTGTTGCACATTTAAGGGAGGATGTGTTACCTGTTGCACATTAAAGGAGGATGTGTTACCTGCGGGTTAGCCCTCCGTGTACGAAACTATCGAAGGTTTCTCGGAATTTGTTTTTATTTCCCAGATTTGTCTTGGCGCCTTGTTAGCGTTAAACAATTTAGGAAGTTTTAATCCACATTTGTAGGCTACAGCTATGGTTGAAGCAATGGCTGCAGCAGTACTAGATCAAATACATGTAATACGATTAGAGGGATGTACGGGTTGGGGCATTATTTTTTTTAAATGTCAGTTACTTAAAAATATGACATTGTAGTAATCTTCCCTCTAAGCCAGGGGTCTCCAAACTTTTCAGCCCGAGGGCCGCTTTATTAACTATCAAAAATCAGTTCGCGGGCCAGAGTAGAGTTTCTTCCATGCATCCATTGGGGTGGCTGTGTCCACCGTGCCCCCCCCCCAAACAAATAGAATTTATATAGAAATATAAACACATTTTAAATGCAACCCCCCCCCCCCTCCTTCAAGAAGAAAAAGTCTGAAAGAAACACTGTCCGGCCGACAACACACTCAAGGTCCAAGTTTGTTCTTCTCGGGCAAACACAAAAACCCACCCGCAATTTTTTGAACTTGTCTCTTAGGAGATCGCTTGCTTGCAATTCAATGACCTCCATCTGAATTCATCTGGCAACTGGTTACATTTGCTTCAAATGGGTTTTGAAGCAGTCTCACTTCTTCTGCCTTAGAATCCTAGTCAGAAAACCGTTACTGAAACTGCAGCTAGGGGTCTTTGATGATCTTGCATGCAAATGATGTGGGGAACTCAGCTGTTGCTTCGGCCATGAAGACTTTGCACTGCTGAAAGTGCGACAAGTTGTTGCCCTGTACTTGTTCCAGAAACATGGAACAGCTGTCCAGTGACTCTATTTGAGTCACAATGTTTTCCTCAATGTTTGCAACACGGAGAGCAAAGGTATTTATAACCAAAGCTAGATTTTCAAATTGTTTTGAATTTTCTGAGCAAAGTACCCCAGCCACTTCTAACAACAAATTTTTTTCCGTGAACAAAAAGATATCCGCGGGCCGGATGAAAGGACCTCGCGGGCCGCATCCGGCCCGCGGGCCGTAGTTTGGAGACCCCTGCTCTAAGCTGTAAAAAACATACCCGGGTATGGAACGTCACCGCGCACACATAATACACGTTGCACGCTAGCTAGTTCCCTCAAGAAGAAGCGTTGCATAGTTGTCGTTTGGCTTACTTCGGGTATGGGGTATTTAGGATTGAAATTTTTAGTGGAAAGACTCTTTAGCCGAGGCTTAATGACAATAATAAAATTGGAAATATTGGACAGTATTAAGGTGCTGTACTGTAGATTCGACAAGAGATACCAAGATTTAAGTAGCCTATACGGGGAACAACCAACTTATACCGCCAAGAGTTAGTGCTCCAATTTACATTTGTAATTCGCAGGTTGAACAATACGTGATTTAAGGGTTAGGAATGAGATTAAGATTTAGACCAAACTAGCATTGGGACAAATAAAATAATCAAGAATACCTTCTGCCATGCAAATAAGCACCGTTTGTGTATTTACACTTTAATGGCCGAATCCAAACCGTTGAGTTATTTATAAATAAAATGCCCCTAATCACATCGCCAGGAACTATTAATACACACGCCATGATGGGCTGTGATGAATAATTTTAAATCCCCCCAGTTCCATGCGGCCGACGAAGCGGAACGCCTTGTGTCTAGGATAGGAAAACTTCGGTCCCGATCCTCGACTCAGAACCACCACCACGGCTAGGGCGCGAGAACAAAGCGTATCAAACCATCAGAGCGTGAAATAAAATACACCGTTATATCTGAGGGTGATTACAGAGGCCTCCATCCCACGTACGTGTGATCACGAGTCAGCTCAGGAATTTTTGGCGAGGGGGCAAATGTGGGACGTCGCTAAAAGACATAACGGTAAACTTAGGTTGCAGGGGCAGGTGTTTTCTGGGCCTAACAATACGACTGAAGTGTTTCTGTAGGAGAAAACTTGTATCGTTGTAAATACTGCGGCGTGTGTGCGTATGTGTATGTGAGATTGCAGACACTTGTTACATAAACAGTTATGTTACGCTCAGCTCTAATCATTACCGACCAATGTGTCTTTAAAGCACCCAGTTTAATTTAACTTTAATTACTTTGTAATTAAAGGAAACTAATTGATCCAAGTACAAAGGGAGAAAACCAGCTGTTTAGAATTTGGAAAGTCTGCTGAAAAATTCTAGTTGTAATGTAACAGGCTATTCCTTTAGGTAATGATAGTAGATATATGGTAACTTGTTCATTTTATTTGTTGAATGTACACAATTCAAATAGAACTTGTATTAATTTAGTATTAAACATCTGCTTTGTGTACCTTCTGCCTTCTGTGTAGTAAATGCTTAGAATTACTTGGCTATTTATTTTTCTTTAACTAGACCAGCTTGCTTCCTGAAACTTTATAAAGTGTAACGAAACTCAGCCCTAAACAGTACCTGGAAAATTTCAGCATGGCTTTCTATAGCATACTTTACACAGGCTTTCATAGCTGTGTCCTTATAGCACAAAATATGTATGTAACAAATTATAGCTTATAGTGAACAATGTATACGTCGTATCGGCCTAATAACACATTACATACAACCGTATGCCGGATTCGAGTATCTTGAACGAGGGCGTACCTCTCATAAAAGGGGCCCTATGTAATTGCCCAAAGCTGCCTATGTCGCAGTTTTCATTTATCGCTTTCAGAGTTGACTCCTAATTGCACCGTGGTCGCCCGAGCTTTGTCGAGGGGGGCAACGCCGACTGATATACATTCGACGTACACAGGGCGCAAACATGCTCGACAGGAAAACATAATTCTTCAGATAGCGAGGCGGTTTCGAGGGGTTTTTTTTCCTTCATCTAATTCTAATTGAATCATGTGCCGAACACACTTTGCGGCATTCATTGAGGGACAAAATGGCAGAGGTCCTTGCTTGCCGCATAAGGGGAAAGAACACTGGCAAATGTGAAGTAAACCTTAAAGGAGAGGGAGGGGGGGGGATATCCGGGGTGGGGTGCGGGGGAGTGTCAGCAACACGACAACACCGTGCTGGCATTGTTTGTGCTTTTATGCAACATTGTGTGATTTGGGAAACCCGTGTCCCCTCCCCCCTTACCCCCTTCCCGTAACGGGTTAAACTTAAACGTCGAGCTGAGGCGATAAAATAACGGTCAGGTTTCTTAGCCAGTCAACGTGTGTGTGGGGGGGGGGGCAATGACAGAAAGAGAGCTAGCAGCATGATAGATCCTCTGGTTTGAAACAGATCGAATCCAAATAAGTTAGAAGAGTTTATATGATTGGAGAGTAAAGTGCAGTGGTAGTCAATGGACGGGCTGGGCAGTTGCTGAGTAGTGCATTCACAGTTGTGATACAGTTGACTGAGTGATGATACAGTTGACAGAGTGGTGATACAGTTGACAGAGTGGTGATACAGTTGACAGTGGTGATACACATATAGTATAGTGGTAATACAGTGTAAACAGAGTGGTGATACAGTTAAACAGAGTGATACATAGGCTGAGTGGTGATAGTGGACTGACTTGCGACTGCAATAATGGTACACAAATTTAAGGATCGATGGACAGGTAATTATTGACTGGTGACAATTTCCACAAAAATCAACTCGACTTCAGACTTAACCAATCTGTAAACCAATTTACCCTCACACTCTATTTTAATTACTTGACCCACAGCCCAATCATTAAATCACTTGACCATAACCTAATTATTTAATTATTAGATTCCAACCCTGTATATTAATTTATTTGCCCCCACCAACCTGTAAATTAAATTACTTGACCCCTACGCTTTAATTTTAATTACTTGACTCCCTTGCATTTTAATTACTAGAACCCCACACTAATAAAATTACTTGACCCCCATCCAATAATAAAATTACCCCCCCCCCCCCCCCCCCCAGTGAACATATCACTTGCAGCCTAAGAAAGAATGCAGCCGTCTCTCTTGGCGAATGTATTTAAACGATAACACGCAAACAAAACACCCCCTCCCCACATCTATTACCAGCACAGTAAACATCTATGGCGCCCCCCCCCCTCCCCCATCGTGTCAGAGAAAACAATCGCGGCTTTTGTTTAAGTAAAATCATGTCTGTACACTTAAATCTTCAGCCTATACGAGATGTCTGTACTCTATACATTCAACAATAGCCTATTCTATTAGGTCAGGATTTGATTACTTAACTAGAACAACGAATTATTTTAAGACTGACCATAACTCTAAGTTTACTAATACATACAAGCTGTACCAATGAAGTAGATACTGTCGGCTACAAAGCCGCCTCATGTTTTATGGAAATGATACAAGCGGCTCAACTCTCCACACAAACCTTACATCTGATTCAAACACACCGAAAGGGTTAATTGATACATATCTGCTTTTTTTAAATAACGTGGCGTATAAAGTAACTAAGTTCACTAACTCCAGATAAAGTTGACACGCAGGTCTGCATAGATCAGCCTGGGGAATGTGTATACAAAAACCGATGCAACGGCGAGGGTTTTAACCTCCAATTTGTGCATTCCTAATAATAATCTGCAACAGGTATATATTTTTTTTCGTTAAGAAAACGTGGAGAGAATTAAGTAAACTAAAAATATTTACGTTACCAATTTTGTAAACTGCAGCAGAAAGTCAGTTTTTAACAAGCCAGTGCTAACAGCATTGCTTGGCATGCAAGGGAATTAACTCTCCAAAAAAATTTTTGTGTATGTTGCAAGTGGAAACCGGAATGTAAAATAATTGAAATACAAATTGATGATGAACCAGCATTTAAAAAAAAATAACAGCCCGCACTTTAATCTTGGTATAGAGTACAAATTGAAGTTTTTAAAAAAAACAAAAAACATTCCTCGTGATAAATCACCCACAGTAGCCACAGAAAGGCAGGGCATTCCCTCCCTCATAATCAAATCCCTTGTCAACAGCACTTTTCAGCTTCCTCCATCGCTGATTAAAGCAAGAACAAACAAATGTGTTTAAAGCCCGGGATAAACAAACGTAACAGACTTCTGACACTGGTTTCCTTCCAGCCGACGGCCTGTCGCCAGACAAAGGTTAACGGTGCGACGCGGTGCGGATACAGTCAGCAAAAAAACACCTTCGCAGCGTGTAAAGGGTTAATGTACAATGTTTGTGTTTTTTCTCTTTTTTTTCCCGAGTTATGTAAATACAAACTAGTGAAGATGTCTATTATAGTGTTTGGAAATAGTTCGCAACTGATAGTTTTAATGGGGTTATCTAAGACAGGTGATAAACTAAGGTAGGCAGTGATGTAATAAGGTAGAACCTGTCGAGGGGGGATAAGGCAGACGTAGGCAGAGAGGGGTTCCTGGGTACTACCCAGTGCAATAGAGTACAATTACAGAGATACGCGAGGTATGCAAGCCTACCTCACTACCTTACTACTGGCGGGAGTAAATCAATGACGAGGGGGTAGCGAGTGAGAAATTACTGTCTTCCAATGAAACGAAACGGGCGAATAAAAACATTCCCAGCTGATAATCTTTTCAGCGAGATAGTGCGGTATTATACGAGCCAATTATCGAGTTTACTTACCTGTTTGAGGGCACATTTACTAGATGGAATTTTCTCGGGATAATTAAATAAACATTGAATCAACGCATTGTTATTCTCCGAGTGATAGCTTTGTGGTCTATTAGCCCTGAGTACCCGCTTTGTTGTGGAACACATAAGTGTGAGCACGTGTGTGGGTTGTTAATGACAAAACTTTCATTAACACTCGGTGAACTGTCTGGGTCACGTGGTGTTGGGGGAGGGGGGTGCAGGTCGCCGAGACGACCGTTAGCGGGCTGACGGTGGGTGAGAACGGTTCAGCAGTGCGGGGCCCAACTTACCGTGACGAGGCCACGATAAAATTATTTACTCTCCACGTGTGGCCGGTTTGAGCGATCGGACAAGTGTTCGTTGGGGTGGGGGGGGGGGGGGGGAGAGGGGGAGAGAAAGAGAGAAATGAGAGAGGGAGGGATTGTGTAGTAGAGAGGGGAATATTAGAATGTAGGGGGCGCATTAGCAAGGATAAGTTGACAACAGTTCGTTTTTCTTATTAAACAGGAACAACCTCTTTAAACTCAAAGTGCGTCTATAATTTTTGTATTTCACAAGATTTGATTGTAACCAAGAAAATAAAATTCATTACAATAAAAGTATTTTTTGGCAGCTTCTACAACTGAAAATGGTGCAGTGGAAATGCTTAGATATCCCTTCGACTAAACCGGCGATGGTCAAGAGATGGACAACCCATGATATTCTCTGCCAATTATTGCCAACATCCCAATTACACTTCTCTGTGTGCATCCATTGTCTAACGAGGCAAAATGAACCATAGTTGTTTTTTTAAGCGCAATGTTATAAAACTTTGGCTTCTTACCAACTATCAACTTTTCGCAATAAATTTAATACTACCATATACTTATATAATCTATACAGGACCTACTAATAAAACGCCGCAGTGAATATTTTAGTACTGGGTAGGGAAGGGGCTGGAATGGTTGCTATTGCTATTTACAAGGTGTGCTTCTATATCGTGATACCGTTATCCAACGGGTACCGAGGCTCGTATTGTAAAACTTTAGGCCTGCTAATAAATTAAAACTTCAACAAGGAAGCAAGAATGGTGAGGGAATATGGGGCGGTGTGGGGAGAGGAGGGGTGGAGTCACTAACGGATTCAAGGTTGATGAGATCGTACACGGCCTGAACACTAGAGGCCCTATTCAACACAAGACACCTGTCCCTCTCCCAACGGCCGTACACCGTGTGTAGGGAGGAGGGGGGAGTGTCCTTTAGTGAACTTACACAATACACACCTCTCGTCCAGTGTGTGTGTGTGCGTCAGTGTGGTCAGAATCCAACAGGGAGACGATTTACTTTCCCCCCTGACAGACAGAAGCCGTTGGGGCCTCCGATAACAGGTAGCGTCGGTGGAAGACTTTCAGTGTGGGGGGAGTAGATTCACCCAGACAGGCACTGCCGGCTAATTAAGCACTAATTAATTCGACTCCGCCGTTTCGCAGCCGTGGGTAAGAAGTGAAGTCTCACTTTTACCACCGTTGCTGGAATAGTTTCACTTTTAGGGGCGTCATGCCAGCTGCAGGGGTACAGATCTCCAGGACCCCCACCCCATGGGAAAAGTTAAAACTGTGGGAAAGTATCTCGAGAAATTGAGCTGCATTATTTTTTAATTTATTTATGATCGTCCCACAATTATTATTTACCTACGCAATTCCATTCAGGGTTTAAATTTTACACCTTCTCAGAACTAAACATTATAGGTAGTAACACTATCGTTAACAGAGTGGTAAAGTTGTGCGTAGCTACCCGCTACGGCACGGGGTATAAAAACGAGGAATAAACATTGTTAAGTCTATTTTAGGACCAGCTAAATAAAACAATTATAGCTTGGCACAGATCTTGAAAGTCGCAAAATGCGTCATTGAAACGCTTGAGAAAAACTTTTAAAAACAATTCTAAAGAAATGTATTAATTTTTTTTTAATTTGGAAGAGGGTAAATTGTACGAAATTATGATGAAGACTAAATAACTTACAATAAATAAAATCTGCCTAATTCAACAGAGGGGAAATGAGGGAAAAATAAAGACATGCGATATCTAGATACGACCGTAGACAACACTACAATACAGCAACGTTACAAACGGTTTATATCTGTTACCCCACAAGGTATTCGGACAATTGGTATACGTTGAAGAATTGTAGGTTATGGTTTGTGGTGAACACTCGGGCTATTGGTATCCAACTCGAGGCTATTGTGATAACAGCCCTTGGGACTATTTTCTATTTCACACTGGGGCCATTGGGTATACATTACGGGCCGTTTTGAATATAACTCTAAGGACTTGTACAGCTATTATTTACACAGGTGTATCAATACATACCCTTCAAAATAATTGTTTAATTAGATGCCAAAAACGTGAAAAATTCATTTCAACACTGCAACGTTTTTATAATTCATTTCAGATATAGGATAAATGGCGAACGTTGCTCATAGTCTCGTATTACTACCTAACCCTAAATATTATTAGCTAAACCTAAATATAAGGCCCTTAACCTAGACGAGATGTGATGCTTTGGGTGAATAATGGTAGGCAATGTAATTTTTAAACGCTTAGGGAAGTTTAATAAGACGTTAAATGAGTAAAATATACAGAAGCTCAGTCCCAGTTCTATAAACAGAACAACAGAGTAAAACATACACAAGCTAAGCCCCTTTTGTCGACAGAACCACCGACAAATTCGGAAGCAAAAGTTTCGGGGATCAAAGACGAGTGCTGAGATCTGTTTGGATCTTGCAGCTACTCGTGTCTGAGGGCAACCTGTAGTCAACGAAACGTGTGGATCCTATCAGCATTCGGAGGTAACGGTCGGTACACGTCTCGCGACTTAAGTGTACTTTCGGAACCGCACCGGCACTATGCAGGCATCCCGGGACGTCTGCAAGAAAAGCCCGCGAAAGTGTCAGTCATGCTTTAGTACTGTTGGCCTACCAAAAATGGTTAGCACAAGGACTATGGTATAGGCCCCATAACCTTAATCATTAACACTTGCATACTTACACCAGAAGTGAAAGTTAATTGTGTTTAATGATTAAATAAAACCTCAGCAAACTTAAAATCACAACTAGACGATATCCGTCTATAAAATTTACTCTAGATTACATTATATTTTAGCGCATTTGAAGCTCAATCCTAACAGCAAATTTTTCATGACGTCTTAAACTTGTACTTTTAGAAGAGAAAAATAAAATCGTAATCAAATGTTTAGCTACATTTTATACGCCTTTTTCTACCCCCTCCAAGACATGTAGGGCTACAAAAAGTAGGCCGTGTCCATTAGTGTGTACACATATTGCTTATAGTGAGTGTACATAAACGTGTACAGTTAAACCTGATTATTACAGAAAAGGCCTATAAAACTCTTAATATACACATTATGTAGGCCTAAAGACAGATGTTGGTGTAACAAATTCAGTTATCCTACATTTAGATTTGAGATTTTAAGAAAAAAGGCACGATTTGCTTTAGTAAACATCATTGGCACACATTTAATTAAAGATCTAGATTTAGATCTAGAGTCTAGATCTAATCACTAATTAGCGCGATAAATTTCCTTAAATTTAATAAGTGAGGGTTGTAATCATAGCATTTTGCAATAGTGTTATAAGTAAGTCATTCTCATACCTGTAGGCCTTTATATTTAATAAGGCACCCCTCTATTTTAGTCCATTGAAGCTGGACTACATTGCAGAGCTAATTGTTTAATTAAAACAAAAGAGGGGCCGATTAATTTTTTTTCTGGGCTTTATATTTTTTAAAGAATTCAGGCCTAAATAAGTTCTTAGATCTAGATCACATCTCAGACTATCACGGT